>NW_004949119.1:2993030-3035416 GCF_000317375.1 Microtus ochrogaster
TTTTCGAGACAGGGTTTCTCTGTAGCTTTTTGGTTCCTGTCTTGGAACTAGCTCTTGTAGACCAGGCTGGCCTTGAACTCACAGAGATCCACCTGCTTCTGCCTCCCTAGTGCTGGGATTAAAGGCGTGCGCCACCAACGCCCGGCTAGAACTTTTAAACTTTTTGTTTTGAAATGAAGGTTTACAGGGAGTAGCACAGATAGGCCGAAGAACCCACGTACTGTCATCCACTTTCCTGCTGTAGTTACAAATTACATAACTATAAGACATTATCAGAAACAGGAAACTGTCATTTTATAACGAATAGATTCTTAGACATTGTTCCAATCCAAATAAAGAACTGTTCCTTCATTACAAAGGTCCTTCTCTGTGCTGTTATCTCTAACTCTGGCAACCACTAATCGATTCTTCTATAATCTTGTCAGGTTGAAAGCGTTGCACAAGTAGAACCACACAGTGTGTGACCTTTTGAGACTGGCTTTTTCCGTCAACTCGTATATACTTGAGACTCAAGGTATTGAATATACAATAACTTGTTTTTATTGCAAGGCTGTAGTTGATGGTACCAGTGCACCACAGTTTTAACTGCTGATGTTTTGTAGGCTCTTTTGGATTCTTGGACATTTCAACAAGTAGTGCTGCTGACATTTGTATGTCGGTGTTTGTGTCGGCACAAATTTTCATCTCTTTGGAGCTCTCAGGAGTCGCATTGTTGGTAGGTATAGGTGTAGCTATTCTTCACCGTAACTCAAACTTTCTGATGTGTTTTACACTCTTCTAACAATTTTTTTCTTTTTAAGAAATAGTGATTTTTATTTGTGTGGGTGTCTTGCCTGAACCATGTGTGCAGTACCCAGAGAGGCCAGAAGAGGGGGTTGAATCTCCTGGAACAAGTTACAGATGGTTTCTGAGGTGCCATATATATCTGGGGATTGAACCTGGGTTCTCTGGAGGAGTAGCTAATGTTCTCTCTCTCTCTCTTTCTCCCCCCACCCCCATGTTGCCCTGGATATTTCACTCTGTAGACCAAGCTGGCCTTGAATTCAGAGATTTCCCCCAGCCTCTGCCTTCTAAATTGTGGGGTTTAAAGGTGTGCACCACTATGCCTGTCAAAAATTATTGTTTCTAAAGCACATTGATTATGTCATCTTCTTACTTAAAATGTCCTGTGATTCTCATGGTTCTTAATTTGATAGCATTTTCTATGATTGGTTCCAGTTTGTAGTTGATATGCTTCGTGTTTTTGAGACACAGTCTTACTATGCAGCCGTGGTTAGCCTGAAACTCATTCTGTAGACCTGGCTGACCTCAGACTCAGAATCCACCTGCCTTTGCCCCCCGAGTGTGCACCACCTTGCCTCATGCGGTTGTCTGGGTTGTCTGTTTAATCCTAGCACACTTTTGTGCTTTTTGGTTGTCAGTGGCTCCACACTGTTTCCTGCCTTACACAGTTTCCGTGGTGTCCTTTTACTGCTCCGTCTTCACAGGCTCTGTTCAAATGACACTAGTGACCACTTTTATCTTACCAACTGGAAATAACCTAGGTTTTCCCCAACTCCCTATGTTTTCAGGGTTTGGTGTGTGTGTGTTTGTTTTGTTTTGTTTTTGAAGACAGGGTTTCTCTGTAGTCTTAGAACTCACTCTATAGACCAGGCTGACCTCAAACTCATAGAGATCCTCCTATCTCTGCCTCACAAGTACTGGGATTAATGGTGTGTGCCACCACTGCCTTGCTGTTTCCAATTTTTTAACAAATTACACAAGTCACCACTTTCTTGGTATTGTTTTGAAAACTTAGGTAATTTTATAAGAATTCCTTTCACATTTATTTATTGCCCTTTGACAACCCTTTCTAGACTGTGAAATCTAGGGCAGGATCATTTTGATTCGTTTAGGAATATGACTCATTGGATAGTACAATACTTTACATACAGTTGCAGAGCAAAAATTCATAGATGAATAAATTTGGCATGTGAGGGTATTTACATCTCTGGTGCCTTACTTTCTAGCACCTGTGTGAAGCAGGCCCTTACTAAGTGCAGGGTTGTACAAGACCTGTGACTACAGCATAGCTAGAAAATATTTGGAGCTGTGTTTTACAGTAAGACTGAAGCCCTCAGTTGACAAGGCTGAGCGATGTGTGGGTAAGAACATGCATTTTAACTGATATTTGTAATTGGAGACTGCTTTTCCATTTCCCTGCCATCCAGACCCAGATAATCACACAGAAACTGTATTAGTTACAACATGGTTTGGCCAGTGGCTCAGGTGTATTCCTAGCCAGCTCTTGTATCTTAAATTAATCCATTTCTATTCATCTGTGTATTTCCACAAGGCTGTGACTTGCCAGTAAGGTTTTGGTGACTTTTTCCTTCAGCAGCTACATGGCGTCTGCCTGACACCTTCTTTCTCCCTGTATTCAGTATAGTTTTCCGCCTAGCTATAGTCTTTCCTGCCATAGGCGGAAGCAGCTTCTTTATTAACCAATACTAATAGATATTTATAGTATATAGAAGGGAAATCTTTATTTGTTTTATTTACTGGCTTAAATTGGTCTTGGGTAAGTTGCTGACCCGTTTATATCAGTTGTCTCGTCTATCAGATGGAGACATTAGTAATGTCTGCTGTATGTGACTGCTGTGAGAATTATTGAACGTGAGAGGAAAGCACTTGGAAGCATCTCTGGCATACTGTATGTGTCGTGCTTTGGGTTCCTGCCCTATTCTAATAGCTTTGATAAGAGAGGTCACAGTTCTTGTACTATCACTGAGTTTTTAAAAAGGTTGGATAAATAAGTGCTCCTCAGACTTCTGACTCAGGATTATGTGGTGACACCAAGGCTCAGTGTGCACTTTTGTTGCTTTCGTCAACATGAAACGGATGTCATTTACAAGGAGTGAGTAATGACGATAGAGTGTGAGTTCTTCGCAAAGAAGGTAAAGCCTGAAAACAACATGTTTTTATACATTTTAGGCAAATAATGATAAAGTTGTGAAGGAATGACAGGACAGTGGATACCTGTACTGGGGCACCAATTTTGGTTTCACTAAGAAATAATGAGTGTGGTATATAAGCTGGTTGGGGATAAGGATGACTTTGTATATTTGAATTCTTTACAGTCTCATTATCATTTTTGCTCAAGACTGTCTTCCAGCTTAGTTTCGTGAAGGCTAGTCCTCTTACAAGAATCTATAATACGTTCGCGCTCTCCCCTGAAGGAAAAAAAAAAAAGAATCTATAATACAGTACAAACAGCACTTCAGGCTATGTGTATATTGATAATACAGTACAAGCACATGAAAAGCATTTCCTTTCTGTATTACAAATGATCTAAAATCTGCCTGCATCTTATTTTGAGTACCCTTCTCTTATCATTTTGAAGATAGCAATTTCACCATTTGGGCTTTTTTTGTTTGTTTGTTTTTTGAGACAGGGTTTCTCCGTAGCTTTTTGGTTCCTGTCCTGGAACTAGCTCTTGTAGACCAGGCTGGTCTCGAACTCACAGAGATCCTCCTGCCTCTGCCTCCCAAGTGCTGAGATTAAAGGCGTGTGCCACCACTACTCGGCTCCATTTGGGCTTCTTTAAAGCTAAAATGATCAATCTGATTTGAATCTTCTGGTTTGAATTTGTTGTCCTTCTATGTAGAGAATGTTTTATGGTTGTACATGGTTGTACAGTGGTTCATTTATACCACCTGCTGTAAGTAAAGGTTAAAATAAAGCCATTAATGTCTTTAACCTCACCTCTCAGGAGATAGATGCAGGAGGATCAGGAGTTCAGTGTTATCCTGAGCTATGTGAGAGACTCTGCCTCAAAGGGGGGGTTAAAGATCTGTTTTATTATTTTTAATTGTATGTGTGTGTACATGCATGCATACACGTGTGGGCAGTGACTCTGGAGCCAGAGGTCTCACATGACCTGGAGCTATAATTACAGGAATTTGTGAGCTGCCCAGTATGGATGCTGGGAACTGAACTTGGAAGAACTTCGGAAGAACAGCAAGTGCTCTTAACTACTGAGGTACCTCTCCAGTCCAAAAGCCAAATGTTATAAACACTCCATACAAATCTTTACCTTCTCATCCAAGGCATGTGTTTGTGACCTACCACTGACCACACAGCACAGTTGACAACTAGGCAAATCCAAAATGTAGGTCATTCCATAGAATTGTGCCAGTCTAAATGCTGTCTGTCCCTTGCCCCTTAGAGAGAGAGAGAGAGAGAGAGGAATCATTCTGTATTAAGGATATATAATAACCCAGTGTAATTCATAGCTCTTAACCTCTACCCTGAGAGGAAAAGAGATAGGAAAGGAAAGACAACTAGATATAAAGCCTGGTCTACAGAGATAGTTCCAGGACAGGCTCCAAAACCACAGAGAAACCCTGTTTCGAAAAACAAAAACAAAACAAAAAATAATAATAATTTTCTTAGGTGCAATGATGGATATTATACAGCTATAAGAGGTTATCTTTTAATCCCATGTGGAGTCTTGCTGAGTAGTACAGGCTTGTCTTAAACTCACAGTCTCCAGCTTCTACCTCCCAAGTGCTGGCTTACAGCCATATGCCAGCCACCATGCCCAGAGGAAGTTGTCATTATTGTAATATGCATGCTGAAATATTTATATTTAATGGCATAGTTTCTTGATATTAAATGGTGTGCCCTCACTCCACCTAACTCACTGCATAAAATGCACGTGGGAAAAAAAGTTTATTCTTGAATTTGAATTCTTGCTCTGTCAATTTCAAGTAGGAACCTCGAATTATACTTTTCTGATCATTATCTCATCTATAAAATGAAGTTAATCTGTCTCGTAAAACTGTGGAGTGTTAGAAAAAAAAAACCAAAAAAAAAAAAAGAAAAAAAATCAAAACAAAAAAGTATATGTTGCATAAAATGGTGGGTGTTTATGGTTCTAGCATTTGGGTGACTGGAGGATCAGGTATTCTTTTTTTGGTTTTTCGAGACAGGGTTTCTCTGTGGCTTTGGAGCCTGTCCTGGAACTAGCTCTTGTAGACCAGGCTGGTCTCGAACTCACAGAGATCCGCCTGCTCTGCCTCCCAAGTGCTGGGATTAAAGGTGTGCGCCACCACCGCCCGGCTAGGATCAGGTATTCAAGGCCATCCTTGGCTACTTAATGAATTAAAGGAGATTCTGTCTCAAACCAGTGATCTGTTTTGAGTTCTATGAATAATTTAGATAACAATGATATTTACAGGTGTTCACAAAACCCTACCATCGGTTTAGAATAAGTGAAATTATCTTTAAAAAAAAACAGACTTCAAGTTAGGTTTATTCTAACTCCTTTTCATTTCACACAGAGAGAGAGAACATCCTAGAGTGTGGGGAAATAACTCTGCAGGTAGGATGTGGAGGACCTGAGTTCAGATCTTCATCACCTATGTATGTAAAGAGCCACGCTGTTGGCAGTGGGGACGGGATGACTTACTGGGGCTTGCTGGCCACTGGCTTAGCAACAGGTTTAGTGAGAAAGGGTTTCAGAGGAGTAAGATGGGAAGTGACAGAGCAGGACACCAGTGTCATTGTCTGGGGCCACACATGGGTGCACGCACCCACACATAAATGCCTTATAGCCGGGTGGTGGTGGTGCACAGCTTTAATCCCAGCACTCGGGAGGCAGAGGCAGGCGGATCTCTGTGAGTTCAAGGCCAGCCTGGTCTACAAGAGCTAGTTCCAGGACAGGCTCCAAAAACTACAGAGAAACCCTGTCTCGAAAATAAAAAAACAAAACAAACAAAAACAAAAAAAAAAACCCTATAAACTACTAGTTATATTTCTCATATATAAACTTTAAGGAGAGCCTCTGCGTACAATGAGTGCTGTCCTGTTGAGACACGGTGATGGCACACAGCACTACTCACTACACGCTGTTATGTTCACCATGTTATTACTATTTCCACATCAACATAGGTCAGATCCCCATAAACAGAAAAACATAGCAAAGAATCCAAGATGTTATCTAAACACTAACTCAGTTATATTATTAAATCTTGATTCACTTTTTGTCTTTTGCTACTGAGCCTCACAATATGGTACTGGCTGACCTGGCTCTTGATATGTAAACTCGCTGTGATCCTTCTGCCTTTGCTTTCTACAGTGCTTGGGTCACAGACAGAACCACCATGCCCATCTTGACCCACACTTAAAAGCATTGCATGTAAAGCTTGGTATCTTCCTTTCCCGAAAGTGTATGCTTACCAAGGCACTGCCCCCAAGATATATCCCCAGCTCTGAAAAGTTAATCGGTATATATAAATGGAGCATTTCATTTTGAGATGAAAACTAGAGGTACATTCTAAAGTCACGAGCAATTAAGAAAGCCCTGAAGTGCTGCACAGTGGTGGTGCACGCTTTTAATCCCAGCACTTGGGAGGCAGAGGCTGGAGGATCTCTATAAGTTCGAGGCCAGTCTGGTCTACAAGAGGTAGTTTCAGGACTACTAGGACTGTTATACAGAGAAACCCCGTCTTGAAAAAAACACAAAAAACCACAACAAAAGCCCTGAAGTATTGAGACACAAGCAGTTCACTTCTGCACTCAGCCTTGACTACCAATGGGTCAGAATTAAACTTCACTCCAAGTCATAGATAACAGATAAACAAAAGTAGCTGACTGTTCTGCACTGCACGAAACAAATTGGACTTTATCTTTCCTATGGACACTAGTCATGCAATTTAAAACAGTCTGAGCACAGCAGCTCTCTTAAGTTTTTTGACCAGATTAGTTTAGTTCCTGATAATTAGAGATTTCAGTGGCCTAACAACAGGGGTCTGATCCCTACTACCCTGAGTTGTTTGAGTTAAGGCCTCACTTGGTAGGACACCAGGGTGATCTCCAATTTGAGGATTACTAGTTAAGTACCAACATGAACTTCAAAAATTACTGCCTGGCAATTTTTATAGTTTTAAAATGCTCTTTGAAGCCGGGTGGTGGTGGCGCATGCTTTTAATCCCAGTACTCAGGAGGCAGAGTCAGACGGCTCTTTGTGAGTTCGAGACCAGCCTGGTCTACAAGAGCTAGTTCCAGGACAGGTTCCAACGCAGCAGAGAAACCCTGTCTCAAAAAACAAAAAAACAAAAACAAGAAAAATGCTCTTTGAGTATGTATTACATATACACAAACACACACACACACACACACACAAATACATAGATATATGCATGCATATATACACATCTGTTTTTGAGATGAGATCTCTTACTGAATATGGGAACTTGGAGCTTACTGATTTGAGTAGGCTGGCTGGCCAATGAGCTGTAGGGGATCCCCAGCATTGGGATTATAGACAAATTACTATAGTCCCTTTTCCACCCTGGTGTAGCACGTATTCTTATTGATATTAATAATAAAAACCTGAAGTCAGATATCGGGGTAAAAGCTGAAGGATCAGAGCAGAGCGGCAGCCACTAGAGTTCTTACCCCTACCAGTGCTCAGACTGCAGACTGCATCCGAGCTCCTTATATTCCTCTCTCCTCCACCTCCCTAGTGCTGGGATTAAAGGTGTGTGACTCCCCAAGTACTGTAATTAAAGGTGTGAACCACCACTGCCTGGCCTCTATGGCTAACTAGTAGTTTAGCTCTGCACTGTGATCTTCAGACAAGCTTTATGTTAGATTATAAACAAAATAGCATGACACCCTCCTACCCTAGCCTTTTCAAGTGGTTCTTACATGGATACTGGGGAGCCAGTTCAAGTGCTCATGGTTGCCTGGCAAGCACTCTACCGAGCCAGCTGTGTGTTGTGTATGTTGTACTTTTATGTAACAGTCTTGCTAACTTGACAGTAATAGTAGAAACTTCTTGATTTTGTTGTTTTTTCAAACAAGGTCTCACTATGTAGCTCTGGCTAACCCAAAACTTGCTATGTATGTCAGGCTAGCGTGGAACTCAAGGAGATCTGCCTGCCTCTGAATATCAGGTGTGCTGGGATTACAGGCATCCACCACCATGCCTAACCAGTTCTAGAAACCTTCTGATGGTTTACATTGCTTTTAAATTTTCTATATGTATGTACGCACTGGGGATGAGTTTTCATGGCCTCCTCTATACTAAGCATGCACAATTAGGAGAAAGTCTTTCCTCACGGAATCAGATACTAGTAGGTTTTCCAAAGGCGCCTTTTTATCGCGATTGGCCTTGAACTTACAGAGATCAGCCTGCCTCTGCCTTCTGAGTCCTGAGTGCTGGCCTGTACCACCATGCCTGACTCCACTTTGTTATTTTATGTCTTTAAATTTGTTTTGAATTTTTTTATCTTTGCACATTAGGGATAACGGTTCATAATTTTATTTTCTTGTCATCTCCTCAATTTTGTTGTCAGGAATGAATTCAGAAATATTCTTTCTTTGAAGGCTGTAGAGAATTGGTATTTGGCTTTTGTTTTTTTTGTTGGTGGTAGGTTTTTTGTTTGCTTTATTTTTTGTTTTCTTCTGCTTATTTGTTTGTTTTTAAAGCAGGGTTTCTCTGTGTTGCCCTGCCCATCCTGGAACTTGCTCTGTAAATCAGGCTGGCCTTGATTTGCCTGTTTCTGCCTCCTGAGTCCACCACAGCCTGGCTGGTACTGTTTTTTGTTTGTTTTTGATGCTACCATTGACCAGTGAAGCCCTCTGGGCCTGCAGTCTTGGTAAGAATGTATGACATACTCAATTTCTTTCCCACCCCCCTCTTTTTTTAATTGGTATTTATTGAGCTCTGCATTTTTCTCTGCTCCCCTCCGTGCCTCTCCCCCAAGGTCCCCATGCTCCCAATTTACCCAGGAGATCTTTGTCTTTTTCTACTTTCTACTTCCCATGTAGATTATACTCAGTTTCTTTAAATGGTTTGTTTTGTTTTTGGCATTTACTTACGACAGGGAGTGGGAATTGTCGTGGCACTCCTGTGGACAGCCTGTTCTTTCTTTCCACATGTGTGCCCAGGTATCAAACTCTGCTCGTCTGGTTTGGCAACAAGTGCCTTTACCTCCAGAGCCGTCTTGCTACTTTATATAATTAACATCTATAAACCTTATTCAATGTCTAACAAAGCCCCCAACTCATGTGCATCTTCCTGGAGTGTGTACACATGAGGTCAGGTGCTGATGCAGAGTTTCAGATTCCCGGGGGCTGGAACCACAGGCAGTTGTGAGCCTTGTGACATGGAATCTCGGCTTCTTTATAAGAGCATTATTGTAGCTGTAATCACTGAGCCCTCTCGCCAGCCTCCACATCTGGGAATTTAAAGAAAACTTTTTGTGTGTGTATGGGTGTTATTTCTGCTAACATGTCTGTGCACCAAGTGTCTGCCTGGTGCCCATGGAAGCCAGAAGAGGATATCAGAGTCTCCTGGAACTAGAGTTACAGGTGCTTATGAAAAGATTTCCCACATAGATTCTAAACAAGGTGCTTAAGGGAAAGGAGGAGGATGGGCTCAGGAAGAAAGTAGGACACACCTGAGACCTGAGCTTCTCTCAGGGAGTTACCTAGTTTTTTCTTTATCTAGTTGGGGGGGGGGGGTGGATACAGCTAGGATTCTGTGTTCTGAGTTCATCATCATGAAGGCCAGACTGGCCCCAAATTCTAGATATGCCTGACTTCAACCTCCTCAGTGCTGGGTGATAGGCATGTTCCCAGTGTAATGGATTAATAAAAATGCTGCAGGATCCCCGGTGGCAGGCAGCAGGCCATGTGGCTGCAGGCAGTAGGCAGGGGGCCCTGAGAGCATCCAGTCCCAGGCAGGGACGGCTGCAGGTCCCAGAGCAGTGGCTGGTCCTGGGCAGGGAGACATGCAGGGGTGGGAAAGAGACAGAGACATGGATAGGCACGCCATGCAGAGTGAGGTTGGATATTTATTTAGTGGGTTATGGAGGGGGAAGGGAAGAAGAACAGAACAGAGAGGGAGAAAGGGGGAGAGACAGAAGCTGCCTCTTAGGGAAACGGAAGAGTCAGGCTGTAGCAGGAAGGAAGATCTGCCTGCCTCAGCAGATGGGGGTGGGGTAGGCATGGCTTGTCTCCTAAAGGGGCAGAACAGATCATTATACCCAGCACACCTATTTTTATGTAGCATGTTGAAATGTATGATACAGCTGTCATAATTATAAATTTCCTTTTACCTTCTAATTTTGTTATCTCTGTCAGTTCTGATCAATTTCTATTGATTCCCCCCCCCCATGGATTATAATGTCTTGCTTTTGGATTCTAGTCTTACATATCCTATAAAGATTCCTTAACTTGCAAGATGTATTTAACATTTGTGAGGCTAGATCAGAGAAATGTGTAGCCTAGGGTAACTTTTTTCATTAGCAGCAAAATGACATTTGGGAGCCAAACAATTCTTTTGTAGAGAGGATTCCAGTACACTACTTTTCTGCTGGTTTTTCATCCTTTTTGTTTGTTTTGAGACAGGGTCACTCTATGTAACTGTGTAACTCTAGTTGGTCTGGAACTTGGCAGGATGTTCTGTGTTGCATGGGTTGGTCAAAAAAAGAGGTCATTCCGAGATGAAATTTTAAGGGCTGTGTGGCAGCAGGGAGGTCCAGCCTCCGAAGATCTAAACCCTGAACAGCCAGGCATATTCATGGATTGTTACACAAAGTTGTTTTTTGGTTGCAGTATTTCCTCACAGCAAGGTTCTGTCTAATCTATACCCTCTGGAGGGAAGCGTCACATGCCCTCAGGACTTTAGTCCTTTCCTGTGAGTCAGTTGTTTTACCTGATAGTACAAGAGCCTTAGGCAAAGTCAGAGGAGGCTGCAAAGTCCCTTCAGATAAACAGCTAAGATTCGTGAAGGTCAGAGTACTTCTAGAAAACTGCTGTTCTCTCCGGTGTTTAATCCAAGATACAGGGAAGCTCTTCATCCTAGTACTACCCCAGATACAGCGACTCTACTAAATGCCTACAACAGGAACTTGCTGTATAGATCAAGCTGGCCCTGAACTCAGAGACCCTCTTGCCTCTGTCATCTGAGTGCTAGTATTAAAACATATACTGTCACCATTCCTGACAGGTTTTTTTTTTTTGAGGGCGGGTGTCTTACAGTTACCACTACTGTGGTGAAACACCATACCATGACCAAAGCAACTTGGAGGGGTGTTAATTGGCTTACATTTCTATATCACTGTTCATCATTGAAGGAAGTCATCACAGGATAAGAACCTGGAGGCAGGAGATGACGCCGGGCAGAGTGCTGTTTCCTGGCTTGCTCATCATGGCTGCTCAGCCTGTTTTCTTAATAGAACCCAGGACCAGCCCAGGGATGATTCCACCCACAATGGCCTGGGCCCTCCACCATCAATCACTGATTAAGAAAATGCTCTACAGGCTTGCCTACAGCTCAGTCTTATGGAACATTTTCTCAACTGGAGTTCTCTCCTGTCAGATGGCTCTAGCCTGTGTCAAGTTAGATAAAATTAGACAGCACACAGAGTCCCTGATAAATTCTGTATAGTACTCTCTGGCCTTGAACTTGCCTTGGCTTGGCCTTCAGAGGGTTGAGGCTGCAGGTGAGTACCACCACAGCTGAGAGCATTATGGGATTTTTACCAGCATCCCTGGTGTCTACTTCCTACAAGCTAGTAACCCCCCTCACCTAGTGGTGACAATGAAGCATTCATACACATACTGCTGACTTTCCCTGGATTGTGAGGGGAGTTAGCCTTAGTTGAGAACTGTGGTTTTAGATTTGATTTTGCCCCACTGATGATGTGGTGTTCTTCTGAAGCCCCATGAATTGTGAACTGTTGGTTAGTCTGATTGTAATTGGCTTTTGTGGTTGTTTATGTTGGGAATGCTTTTGGATGGTTTCTTCTCTATTTTGACATATGCATGTTCTGATGAATATTCAAGGGAGACTCTCTGTGTATCTCTGCAGTCTCCATCTGAGTGTTTCTGTGGTATTCAGCCCCACAAATACAGGCATTTTGATCAGCTCAGCTCAGCGTGTCTTCCAGGCTTCAACTCACCTGGGTTTCTTGTCTTACGCCTCTCCTGGTCTAAAAGCTCTCAAGGTATTAAGCTGAAGTAATATGAGCTACCTCATTTGCTTACTGTCTCTCTGGAATTCAGCTTATAGCCATCATTTTGAATCTTTTTCATGTCTTTTTTTTTTTTAAGATTTTTTAGAAAAATTTATGTGTACAGTGCTCTGTCTGTGTGTATGCCTGCAGGTCAGAAGAGGGCACCAGATCTCATTACAGATGGTTGTGAGTCACCATGTGGTGACTGGGAATTGAACCCAGGACCTCTGGAAGGAAGAGCAGGCAGTGCTCTTAAACCATTGAGCCATCTCTCCAGCCCCCTTTTCGTGTATTTTTATTTATTATTTGATTACTTCAAATTAGAGGGTAAATTTTTTTCTATTTTTATAACTTGGCCAGAAGCAGCAGTCCTATTGATATTATTATTAATAATTGATGTGAATCAATTATTAGTTAAAATGGAAAAGCATCCTTGAAGATTTACTGAGCAAAATTTTTTTATTGATTTGTATAAAACCAATGTCCGTCGTATTCTTTGCTCAGTTTTCGTTCCCTGGAATTCCTGTGGTGCAACATGACTATTAAATGAAGCTTGCTATCATTTCTAATATTCCTCTTTACTACACGTTCTCACAGTTGGGGCTAACTACTGGTTACTGGGACCCTGTAACTATTATGTAGTAGCACACAATTAAAGGACATGCACTGACCTGATGAGGTAGAGCGGTGAAATGTGTCATGCTTTGAAGGCTTTCCCACAACAAGCTCAAAGGCTTCCAGGAGACTTCTGTGTTCTAACTTGTATTTTCTAGTGGCTAAGGCTTGGGCATCAAAGCCAGTTAGCTTGACTGAAGTTGAAAGAACTGGTGAGTTAGTATGGGGAGAAATGTGAAAGAAGAGAAGAATCATTTTGCTCAGAGTATGAGATGAAACTGTACAAAGAGTAATGCTGCGAGGATGGGAGTGACGTGGAACCCGCTGGTGGTGAGCCATGGGAGAGGAGGGAAAGTAGAAGAATCGAGATAGAGCCGAGAATTTTACTTGTGGATGAGGTTTGCTACTTGGTAACCGCTGCTGAGTTTATAGCATGTCTTGTTAGGTATCCAAGTTTGATGATTTAGTCAGAGCATACCCGGGAGAAAGGAAGATGCAGATGTAGCAGAAAGGGCAAAACCATAGTTCAGTGGAATTTTACATATGCTATATATAACTGCAGCAGACTTAAAATACAAACCCTTTGTAGATGCATACATTGTTAATTTTTTAAGATTGGAAAAAATGTGGATTGATAATGAAATACAGCTTTAAGCTTTCTGAAAATGAGGGTTGCTTTTTTGGTATCAAGACAATATTTAATGATGGACATTTTCATCTTTGGGTGAGTTTCATCAAGGGTGTCTCTTATTTTATGAATACTTTTGATGATATGGGTGAGCTCATTGGTTAAAATATCTGTTTTTGTTCAGTGGTATTAAGTCTTTAACAAGTGTTTGTGTGGGAAGGGACGGCTGTGTAGCATCACCCGCCTTTTGCTTTTCTTAACCTAAAAAAGCTGAGAAGTTTTTCTTAGTCTACAATGTGTTCTGTAAAGCCAAGATAAACGCTTAAATCAGGAGATCTGAGCATCATCTGGTCGGGAGGTGAAAAAGATGGACTGTCTCATGCATTCTGGAGACCTGTGTCCTGGAGGATATGCATTTGTACTAATGTTTGGTTTTGCTTTTTAAAGCAAATTGTATAATGAACTTTCACAAATGAAACCTATATCTTCTCAGAACACTTTACTGCAACTTTTTTTTTAAGCTAGATATTTATTGTATCATTGTGGATTTAAAAAAAAAATAACTCCTGGGGGCTGGAGAGGTGGCTCAGAGGTTAAGAGCACTGCCCTCTCTTCCAGAGGTCTTGAGTTCAATTCCCAGCAACCACATGGTGGCTCACAGTCATCTGTAATGAGATCTGGTGCCCTCTTCTGGTGTGCAGGGATACATGTAGACAGAACATAATAAATCTTTAAAAAAAAATAACTCCTGTTTTTTTAAACATTATTCAGAAGGGAATGTAGTGAGCTATTTGAAATTCAGAAAACCCACAGGCTTTAAAAGTCAGAAAAGTAGGCACATGAGAAGTAGTTTTGGTTTTCTTTTTTCTGTATCGGCCTTTGCTTCCTATGTATCTGATACACTTTATGAACTTGAAATAGACTCAGGTTTCACAAAGAAAAAGAACATAAATAGCTGAGCAGGATCAAAGTAGCAAAACTTATCAGTACTTTTAAAAACAGTGCATTAAGTAGCCTTTTATAACTATAATCTGAATTTATAGCTGTATAACTTTTATAATTATAATCTGAATTTTGCTTCATATTTTTGAGTATATTGAAATGACAGTTCTCTTTTAAAACTTTGACCCCTATCTCCCATAAGTTCCTTTTCAGTTCTGCAGTGGGACTTTCAAGAACTCAAAGGAACTTAGCTCAAATTCATAGCTATATTAAAATCTTTTTATCTGTTGGCTAAATTATTTTTTATATAGTAGATTGAAATGTACAAATCTAAAATTTCCTGGAATGATTCTTTTCCACCTCAAGTGGGGAAAATTTTTCCCATGAACATGACAATTTCAGAGATTTAATTTTTTCCATATGTCTTTTATAGATTTCATTTTATAAAAAATATTAAAATGAGATTTTCCTCTTTCCATTGTTCTCCATGGTAATCTTTTGAAGTAATTGTTGAAATGCTGTGGAAACTCCACCTGTAAAACACCTTTCTCTAAAGTATTAAAACTGCTGGTATAGCTCAGGGTAGATCACTTGCCGTGTCCTGTATGAGTTCGGAGTCAACAACTGCCCTTCATAAAACCAAACCATCTGTCATCAACCTCTTAAAATGATTAGAATGTTAGTCTGAAGTCACTCGTTACTCGTGGAGACCCAAAAATGTGAGCCTGTTTTCACCTTGTCTAAAGGTCAGAGAGTTGAAACTTCTGTTCCTTCTGTTTATTGTGTTTCTACCTCAAAGGTTCCACCACAGTTTAGACCAGAGAGTTCTGATCTCTCAGGTTATTGTCAACAGGTGTGGCTAATATTTAGACCTTAAACAAAAGTCTAAGGATCCAACTAAGTTCTACTCCCTTAGGGAGATGATAAACCCGTGGTTTTATCTACGGGTTTTTTTTATTTGCCTACAGAATGTTTTGGTCTAGGGTGTGAGCAGGACTCCTCTTGCCCAGCGATCTTCAACTGGTCTGTTCATTTCCTTGTATCATGTTAAAGTTTTTATCTTACTCCTAGTTTTGGGGGTCAGGTATTTTAAGCAGTTGGAAATTGAAGCAGGTGATTTTCAGCACTCTCTGGAATCCCTCCCTCCCAGTACCATCCTGTCTCTGTTTTATTTCACGCCTCTGTTCTCTTATCTTTCTAATCCCCATGCCCCTACCTTGGTAAGTGGCATTTTTGTCAAAGCTGGTCTCTGACAATTACTGAATAACTTTTGTTTCTTTGGCTGTGGAAGCCAGTGAGGGCAGTATGGGTACTTTATTGTTTCTGGTATGCGTGTTTGCATTTGGTCTTTAATGAAGATGTTGGACTACTGTAAAGATTTTATTAAAGTTTTTGTTTTGTTTTCCTGTTTTCTCTTGCCAGGCAGTGGAGGAAGAAATGGCAGGCCCTAGTCAACTCTGCATTCGCCGCTGGACTACCAAGCATGTAGCGGTGTGGCTGAAGGATGAAGGTTTCTTTGAATATGTGGACATTTTATGCAATAAGCACCGACTTGATGGAATCACTTTACTCACACTTACTGAATATGATCTTCGATCTCCTCCTCTGGAAATCAAAGTCCTAGGAGACATTAAAAGGTTAATGCTCTCAGTCAGAAAACTGCAGAAAATCCATATTGATGTTTTGGAGGAGATGGGATACAACAGTGATAATCCCATGAGTCCCATGACTCCGTTCATCAGTGCTCTTCAGAGCGCAGACTGGCTCTGCAATGGAGAGCCCACACAGGACTGCGATGGGCCCGTCACTGACTTGAGTTCTGATCAGTACCAGTACATGAATGGCAAAAACAAGCATTCTGTTCGAAGACTGGACCCAGAGTACTGGAAGACCATACTGAGTTGTGTATACGTTTTTATAGTATTCGGGTTTACATCTTTCATTATGGTTATTGTTCACGAGCGAGTTCCTGACATGCAGACCTATCCACCACTCCCGGATATATTCTTAGACAGGTAGGTTTTGTTTCTAGAGTCACAGTAGTAGCAATGTGGGTAATTACATTGTGATTGTAGCTGGCATTGCCTTGTCTGGTGCCATCAAAGGACATGCTTGCCAAGCATGGTGGCACATACTTGTACTCTGGGATCTGAAGTAGGTGGACCACAGGCTCAAGCTCTGGGCAGTTTATAAAGGATATTATGTTAGGGGGGTGTTTGTAATGGACTCAGCTGCCTTTTTTTTTTTCCAGTAGTACAAAATAATTCAGGGATTGATTTTGTTTTTATTACACACTGAATAAAACTAAGCAAATATATATATTAAATAAAAAAGAAATAGTTGAGGGCAGAAGAGAGGTCTCAGCAGTTAAGCGCACTGGCTGTTCTTTCAGAGGACCTGGGTTTGATTCCCAGCACCCACATGGCAGTTCACAGCTGTGTATAAGTACAGTTCTAGGGGACCCAACACCCTCACACAGACATGCATGCAGGTAAAACATCAATTTAAATTTTAATTAAATAAAAATAAATGTTAAGAAAAGAGCTGGTGGTGTTGCATATCCTTAATCCCAGTGCTTGTGAGGCAGAAGCAGGCAGATCTCTGAGTTCAAGGCCAGCCTGGTCTATAAAGCGAGTTCCATGACAGCCAGGGCTACAAAGGGAAGCCCTATCTTGAAAAACCAAAAATAAATATTCTAAGGTTATAAAAAGCAAGAAAAGAACAGTGAGTAACAACTGTTTTGCTTAAGTGATTTTTTTTTAAAAATTAGCAATACCTCCTTGTTTTTCATTGCTGGTGATTGAACCCAGAACTGATTCCATGTTGGGTCAGTGCTCTTCCACCAAGCTATAGCTGTAAGTACCTTGAGGGGACACCGCCTGTTATAGGTAATAGTATTCTGGTCACTACTCAGTCTGCTCACCTCCTACAGTATACCCAATAAACTATTGTTCCTGCTTATTTAAAAAAAAAGAAAAAGGAGTGGTAGTAATGGATTTTAAAACATTGAAGAAAATATTCTCTGACTGTAGGAAACAGACAAGAAATAGTGGGTGTGAAGGGAAGCTATCTGCATCCTTCAGTGTGCATTTGATTCAGGAAAGTTGTTAGTGGATGCTCAGATTCGTTTGATGGAAAGCCGCTGAGCAGCAGCCTGTTTGCGTTATTGAAGCTTCATCTTTCACTTTACTTAATTGCAGAGGAAACAGGTGCTTTACAGTGCTGGGACCTGACAGGTCAGATCCAGCACCACGGCAAGCAGACAGACCTCACCTTGATAATAGTCTTGCCCCACAGGAAATTTTAACCTAAGTTTGATCACGAGGAAATAGTCAGACACACAAAAAGGAACATTTCACACAATAGCTCACTGGAGTCTCCAGAAAAGTCAGTGTTGTAGTTACAACAGGGGATTGTGAGGGAAATTGAAGGGATACACCAAGGTCAATACATGGTAATTGGATTCTAATCAAGAAAATTTAGTTGCAAAGAGCATTGAGGGGAATTAGAACTGTGTGGAGTGGGTGTGTAGTAAACGGGATGCTGACTAGTGCTGCAGTTCTCGGTGCAGCGGTCTGAAGGTCAGCCTTACTCTCTGAGATGCGTGTAGTTAGGGAGGAGATGTATCTGTAACTTACTTTGGAGGACTCTAAAATGTGTGAAATGAAACAAATATGGCAAAAACATTAAAAATAGATAACTGAAAGATATAAGTGAAGAGTATTAAGTCTTGTTTTTGTAAGCTTTTTAGAAGGATCACGATTTTTTTCAAATAAATAGTGATGATGGGAGGACATGGGGATTGAAGACAATCAGATCTTTGCTGTAAGGTCAATTAAAGATTGCAAAGAAGTGGACATAGGGCTTGATCGCAGGGCTATACTGTAGGATGTTGTACTGGTAGGGATGACCTGGGGTAGGTTTGTGTTTGGGTTCTTACATATATTTTTATGTATTATACCTAAAGCATAGAATTCTTGAAATTGAGGGTGTGAAGAGAAATATTAGTAATGACAAGGTTCAGGCTATAACAGCCAGTGCTGTGGTAGGGCAAAGGGCAAGATAATAGGAGAAAAGATAAAAGGGAAGGGAGCAAGAATGCCATTATAACCAGTATAACAGGAGGAGTAATGGGGGAGGGAGGGAGGGAGGAGCATGAGTAAGTACCTGGAAACTTTTCTAGAAGAGGTTTTTATTAGCTCTAGAAAATTAGAAGTTTTACAGGAGGAGTATCATCATAATTTTTGTATGGCTATAAGCTTACATTGAGTAAAAGCTAAAACAGCTGTTCTTAATAGTGAATGAGAGACTCATACAGAGAAAGGTGTGTGTGTGTGTGTGTGTGTGTGTGTGTGTGTGTGTGTGTGTGTGTGTGTGTGTGTGTGTGATTACTAAAAGATTTAATGTAGGATGAAATAGAGTAAAGCTGGGGAGCAGTACTTCGGTACTTAGGTTTACTTTTGGGAAGAAGTGGATTTACCTTTGTATGTGTAGGTATATTTCTTGTTGGGAGCAGGGTCTCACTGTTTCCCTAGATATCCTGGAACTCTTTATGTAGACCAGGCTGGTCTGAAACTTGGAAATCCATCTGCTGATTTTTAACCCCCAGGCTTTTCAAATATCTCCTGAGAAAGGTAACGTTCTACAGAGCAGTTCTGAGGTTGAAGCATTGTATGAAAAGGGGTGCATCTGCTCGTTTTCAGTTCCAGAAAGAACTGTTTTTCTGTTGCAGTGTTCCCAGGATCCCGTGGGCCTTCTCCATGACTGAAGTGTGTGGCATGATTCTGTGCTACATTTGGATCCTGGTTCTTCTTCTTCACAAGCACAGGTATTCCCGATTCCTTTTTTCTTTTTTTTTTGTATTCCCGATTTCTAAGGACTGAAAACGTCTGACTCATTTCGAGTTGTCAAGCCTGGTTCTTCCCTCTGCATTGCTCTGGAAGATTTCCCTCTGCTCAGTGTGACATAGCTTTTTACAAAAGAAAATTGGGGCTATGGTTAAGGAAAGTTCTAAGACTGATATATTATTTAATAATATTGTGAATGTTTTTTATAGGGGAAAGGGTAGTCAGCCTTGGGCCAGTCCTTGCTAGTCTAGCCTTCTCCTACTCTTACCTTCTGTTCCTTCTCTTCTTCCTCTCAACTTTCTCCTTTCTTCTTCTTCTTCAAAAACAAACTAGAAATACCACTTCTTTAAAGAGATAGAAAAGCTTCCAAGGACAGTGTTAGGTTAGGTGTTTGATTGGAGGAGGGAAGCGCGTGAAGCAGCTGTTTGCCTGTCCTGCACATCTGAGATGGTGAGGTTGCTCAGTGGGGAGAGTGCTTCTTGATGCTTTCACCACAAAATGCAAAGGGAAGACTTTTTTCTTTTTGTAATCACAAATAAAAACAGCAGTCGGGTGGTGGTGGCACACGCCTTTAATCCCAGTACTCGGGAGGCAGAGGCAGGCGGATCTCTGAGTTCAAAGCCAGCCTGCTCTACAAGAGTGAGTTCCAGGCAGCCAGAGCTCTTACACAGAGAAACTTAGAAAAACCAAAAAATAAATAAATAAATAAATAAACACTGCAGAGAAGGCACAAAAGTAGGAAGACCCTTTTCTACTTCCTTAATGAGTCTTACTTGATGTCAAAAAAAAAATAGGAAAGAAAATCAGGCTTAGTGATTAAGAAAATTATTATAAAACTCTGTGGTTAAGCCGCTGTCCATTGATTTTAGAAGCCTGGAGAGGAATGCCTGGGAGTTGTCTTGCAATTGGGGCCCTCCCTCACCAGGAAGTTCTGTGGTCACCATATACATCCTGAGCTTAGTTATTTTAGTTTTTTGAAGGTGAAAACAAAGGTTGAGGACTGCTATTTTTGTCACATTTTGAGGCCATTTTACCACATTTCTCATTCTGTCTTGTGTGTACTCCTATTTTGGGATGAAATGGTTTCAAAGCATGTATATCACTGCTTTGTGGTTAACTTTGGCTCACAAGACCCTGTGGATTCGAATATATCCACTCTTGAAAATAAGAACAAATTTAGCCTTAGAAGAAACTTTGGTAGGCACCTTGAAGCTTAGTAGTGACCTGGTAAATCCACACAGTGGTGTTTACTTAAACTGGACAAATCCTGGAGGCAGTGTTTACTTAGATACTTCTCAGATCCTCATCGTATGACATTGATGGGGTCCTCAGAAAGGTTGTTGAAGGGGATTTCCCAAGCTCTATCTAGATGTGTACACTAAAGATGAAAACATCCCTTCCTTGTGTTCAGGGCCGCTTTTGAGAAGAAGTCCCCCAAACACATAGTGTGTTTAGGTTAGCGCATTTACAGAAATAATGGTACAAATGATAGCACAGTTTATGATTACTCAAATTATGCTTATTCAAAGTTTCTGTTTTAGGTATACTTTATAAAACTTAGTATTACTTTCATATCTTAAGTTTAAGTTAGGGACAGCTTAGAATAACTTCATATAGCCACTCTTATCAACCATTTTAGTGCTGTTAATGAGCAAAAGTAGATTCTTGAGTGAGTAACTTTACTCTGCTATAAACAACTTAAGGGGTGGGCCAGGTGACTCTGGTAAAAAGCACTTCCTGCTGTTCACGGCATTGGAGTTCAGTTCCCAGTGCCCACACTGAATGGCTCTCAGCTGCCGGTAACTCCAGTTCCAGGGAATCCTACACATTTGGCCTCCAAGGACACCTCCACATCCCTGCACACACTCACAAGCACATACACATACCTACACGTAATTAAAAAGTAATAAAATAAACCTTAATAAACCTTTTTTGAATAGTACTAATCCCAAGGCCCCCAGTATTACTTCTGTCTCTTCATTATTGATTCCAATCCCAGCCCTGGCCCCACGCAAACACTGACCCATTTGTCTCTGTGGTTTTCCTTTTAATACAGAACTCCTAAGAGGGGGTAAGACTTCTCTCCTTCATAAAGACTGGTGGTTTCCCCTTGCGTTCTCTCTAGGAGAGTTTGGACTAGTCTCTGATTTCTGCTCTGATCACTCTGTTCACAGGTCAATCCTTCTGCGAAGGCTCTGTAGTCTGATGGGCACTGTATTTTTGCTTCGCTGCTTTACCATGTTTGTGACCTCGCTCTCCGTGCCAGGACAGCACCTGCAGTGCACTGGAAAGGTAGCCTGCTACCTTCTATATGTTCTTTATTGTTGTTTTGGATTAATGACACAATTATGCAGGAGGACAAAGATTGTGCTTTTCATGTTAAATGTGCTTTGATGTATTTGCAGTATCAGTAGTGAACTTGACAGAAATGGCTGGCTTAAGTGACCTTCAGCTAGACTTGTCTCCCTGTGATTCCATCATGGAGAGTAGTTCCATGTTATGGGGCTATGGGAAAACAATATTTTGGCTCTATTTTTCTGCTACATTTTCCCTTCCTCACTATACTTAGCATCTTATTTATAATTTTTTTAGTATTCATTAATTATGTACCATAATGGGTTTCATTATCACACTGTCATACATATTCACAATGCATTTGTATCACATCCACCCTTGATACACTTTAGATATTCGTATGGTGTGTTCTGGTCCTTTATTGCTTCCATTGCTCCTTTTCTCATTTTTAAGATTTATTTATTATGTATAGTGTTCTGCCTGCATGTATACCTGCATGCCACTCGAGGGCACCAGATCTCATTACAGAAGGTTGTGAGCTACCATGTGGCTGCTGGGAATTGAACTCAAGACCCCTGGAAGAGCAGCCACTGAGCCATCCCTCCAGCCCCCATCACTCCTTTTCTTTAAACATTTTAAGCACTTTCCAGTTGAAACTAACCTGGTACTCTGTAAACTGTCTAGAATATATGAAATATTGATATTTTTTTCTCTTTGGTTTTGGTGTGTGCTTTATAATTTCCTATTTTATTACATTGTTGATGTATCCTTTTCTGGTTAAACAGAGGACAAATTATGCTGATAGGGAACAAAAAAGGTTTATAGCTGGGCAGTGGAGGCACACGTCTTTAATCCCAGAACTTGGGAGGCAGAGGCAGGCTGATCTTTGAATTTGAGACCAGCCTGATCTACAAAGTGAATTTCAGGACAGCTAGGGCTGTTAGACAGTGAAACCCTGTCTTGAAGAACCAGAAATAAAATAAAATAAGAATAAAAATAGAAAAATGAATTTAAGCTCAGTGACAGGGTGAGTGTATAATGTCCACAGGGTCCTGAGGTTCAGTCCCTTTCCATCATCACCCACCCCCACATACAGGGTGAGTGTATAATGTCCACAGGGTCCTGAGGTTCAGTCCCTTTCCATCATCACCCACCCCCACATACAGGGTGAGTGTATAATGTCCACAGGGTCCTGAGGTTCAGTCCCTTTCCCATCGTCACCCACCCACCCACCCCCACATACACTTAGTTAATTTTTAAAAATCAATAAAATAATTTTAAGTGTTCAGGATCTCAGTTAGGCGTAGTTATACATACCTTTAATCTCAGCACTTGGGAGGCAGAGGCTGGCGGATCTCTGTTCAAGCTGAGCTCCAGGACTGTGGGACTCAGGGTTATGTAGAAAGATTCGTTTAAAAGAAACAAGACCAAAACTTGATGATATCATATGTCCTTGGTACACAAAATTGTGAATAGTTAGATTCAGACAGGGGACTTAATGGGCATTAACACCTTTGTTATTTCAATGTTTGTAAAACAAAATTAGGTGCCTTTGCCTATACTGCAGTAGTACAAAATAGCTGGCAGGCCAATTAGGGAAGGAAGATTAAGCACCCAAAGGAGATAAGAGTTAAAAATACTGCCCTTCATGTGAAGGGCAGCAGAGTTCTCCAGGCATTAGGCATGTGAGGCTGAGCACTTAGAAGGACTGAAAGCAAATATTAAAGTTACAAACAGTTGGGGAGTTTTGTGTTTTTCAATATAGAAAAAACATTTCTTTTTCTCCGTTTTTTTTCCTTTTTTCTTTTTGGAAACAGGGTTCTCTGTGTAGCCCTGACTGTCCTGGAACTTGCTCGGTAGACCAGGCTAGCCTCGAATTCACAGATCTGCCGGCCTCTCCTCTGGAGTACAGGGATTAAAGGCATGTGCCACCACCACCTGGCAGAAAAACATCTTTTTATTACAAAGTTGACCGTGTAAATTATATATAAATGTATATATGTTAAAAAAGCAAAAGCTTACATAGAACCCTTTTTGTCCCAACCTATAAGTAAAACCTGTAAGTAAAAATAGTTGTGCCTACTTGCACAGATCTGGCTTGGAGTTTCTTCTTTCTTTTCTCCCTCCCTTGGATGCAGAATCTCGCTATGCAACTCTGGGTAGCCTAGAACTCAGGCTGGCCTGGAACTCACAGAGATTCTTCTGTCTCTGCCTCACAACTGTTAGGATTAGAAGTGTTGGGTACCTCCAGCAGCACAAATCATTTTTATGTAGAGTTTGTATTACTCCAATAAGTTGACATTGATGGACATCCTTCAACTGAAGGATGAATTTCAAAGGTGGAACTGTAATTTAGGGTTAAGTTACTGCTATATTATTCTTTATCTTGTATGTCTGGGTAAGGCCTGAGGTTAGTGTCAGGTTCTTTTCTTGATCAATCTCCACCTTATAGACTGAGGCATTTCAGCATGCACGTGGAGCCACCAGTTCAGCTAACATCCAGCTGCTCTGGGGAATTCTTGTCTCCTCCTCTTCATACTGGGATTACCAATGGGTCATTGTATCCAGCTAGCCTTTTAGTTTTGTCTTGGCATGGGTTCTAGGGATCTGAACTCAAGGCCCATTTGCATAGAAGCACTTTACCCATCTCCCCAGTCTCCTTAGTTACTTTTTTTGTAAAGAGCACATAGTAACTTTGTAACCTTTTTTAAAAATTGATATTTATTGAGCTCTACATTTTTCTCTGCTTCCCTCCCTGACTCTCCCCTCCCCGCTTCAACCCTCCCCCAAGGTCCCCATGCTCCCAATTTACTCAGGAGATCTTGTCTTTTTCTACTTTCTTCTACTTTGCATCTGGATTAGATCTATGTAAGTCTCTCTTAGTGTCCTCATTGTTGTCTAAGTTCTCTGGGATTGTGGTTTGTAGGCTGGCTTTCTTTGCTTTATGTTTAAAAAGCACCTATGAGTGAGTACACGTGGTAATTGTCTTTCTGTGTCTGGGTTACCTCACTCAAAATAATGTTTTCTAGCTCCATCCATTTTCCTGCAAAATTCAAGATGTCCTTATTTTTTTCTGCTGTGTAGTATTCCATTGTGTAAATGTACCACATTTTCCTTATCCAGTCCTTGGTCAAGAGAAATTAAGGTGGTTCCAGGTTCTGGCTATGACAAACAAAGCTGCTATGAACATAGTTGAGCACATGTCCTTGTGGCATGATTGAACATCCTTTGGATATATACACAAAAGTAGTATTACTGGGTCTTGAGGAAGGTTGTTTCCTAATTTTCTGAGAAATGGCCACACTGACATCCAAAGGGGTTGTTCCAGCTTGCATTCCCACCAGCAATGCAGAAGTGTTCCCTTTTCCCCACAACCTCTCCAGCATAAGTTGTCATCAGTGTTTGTGATCTTGGCCATTGTTACAGGTGTAAGATGGAATCTCAGAGTTGTTTTGATTTGCATTTCTCTGATGACTAAGGATATTGAACATTATCTTTCAGCCATTTTAGATTCCTCTGTTGAGAGTTCTCTGTTTAGATTTTTACTCCATTTTTTTTATTGGATTATGTGATCTTTTTGTGTCCAATTTCTTGAGTTCTTTGGATATTTTGGAGCTCAAACCTCTGTCTGTTCTGGGTCTTCTATTCAGTTCCATTGGTCCTCCTGTCTGTTCTTATGCCAATACCAGCCTGTTTTCAGTACTGTAGTAGAGTTTGAAGTCAGTGATTGTGATGCCTCCAGTAGTTCTTTTATTGTATAGGATTATTTTGGCTATCCTGGGTTTTTTGCTTTTCCATATGAAGTTAAATACCATTCTTTCGAGGTCTTTGAAGAATTTTGCTGGGCATTGCATTGAATCTGTAGATTGTCTTTGGTAACTTTGTACTTTTTTAAAGTATCCTTTCTTTCTGAAGCAGTGCAGTGAACATTATCCATGTTTGCTTTTAGTTTCCAGATATCACTCAAAAATATTCATCAAAAAATATTTTAAATTTAGGGGGTGTTGCCTGGTGATGGTGGTGCACGCCTTTAATCCTAGCACTCAGGAGGCAGAGGCAGGTGGATATCTGAGTTAGAGGCCAGCCTGATCTACAGAGGGAGTTCCAGGACAGGCTCCAAAGCTACAGAGAAACTTTGTCTCAAAAAAAACAAAAGGAAAAAAATATTAAAGAGAGTGTGTGTGTGCAGATATGCAAGTGCAGGCGTACACATGCCTCAGCATGAGTGTGTGGTTCAGAGGACAGCTCTTGAGAGCCACTTCTCTCCTGCTGCTTGGTGAGGCCCAGAAATTGAACTCCAGACATTGGGCCTGCCCAGGAGTGCCTCTACACACTGAACCTTCTTGCTAGACCCACTCAGGCCTTTACTTATCAGAGCAAAACTGCACTGAAACAGTCACCAATAACTGGACGTGGCAGTTCATACCTATAATCCCAGCACTCAGAAGGCTGTGTGTGGCAAATTTGAGAACAGCTGAACCACGTGGTGCACTGATTTTCAACCTGTAGCTCATAATCTGTTTGACCCTTTTGCAGGTTGAACAATCCTTTTATAGGGCTCACATAACAGATACCCTGCATATCAATTATTTACATCAAAGTTTATAACTAGCAAAATCACAGTTATGAGGTAGCAATGAAAATAATTTCATGGTTGGAGTCACCTCAACATGAGGAACTGTTAAAAGGTCGCATCATTAGGAAGGTTGAGAACCACTGCCATAGTGAATCCCACAAAGACCAGAGGTGTTGGATTTCTTGGAGCTGCAGTTGGGAGCCATCATTCATGGGTGCTGGGAAGTGATTAGGGTCCTTCGAAAGAACAGTACATATTCTTAATCACAGAGCCCACTCCCCAAGTCCCAGCAGACTAAACTGAGTCACCTATCCCAGTGTACCAATTAAGGGGTTAGTGATAGAAGACAGAGAGATTTGGTCATTGTGGCCACTTGGGAAAGAGGAGCAGACAGAGGAGTCCAGTGACCTCCAAAATCAGTACTGATAACAACTTTAGGTTTAAGTAGAGGAAAAGTTGGAGTAAGAAGTACATGTAATAAGGCCTCCTTGGTCTAAGTGTGGTCTGGTTGGTACCTCAGTTCTTGCTATTGCCTGAGGGAAAAAGCCAGTTCCCATGAGGTGACTAGTCTTGCTTGAGGGTGATCTCATGATGGGGTGACCTGTCAGTGAGGCTCCAATGGACTGCAAATTTAGGGCAGTAGGTCTGGAAGGGATACTGAGACAGCTAACAGTAGAGCATCTCAGTTCTCATCCTTAGCTTTCTTTGTACCATCATTTTAGCTTTGAAGGAAGAGAAAATAAACTGAGTAGAAGCCATGTCTAGCATGCCTTTGAGCAGAGTTAAGCTTGCGACTCATCCACGGGAAGTGAGGTAGATGCTCCGATTCGAGCTTTTGTCCTGCTTTGAGCCTCCTTGTGCAGCTGAGGAGTCCTTGACCTTCAGCCGGAAGATCCTCTGGCTGTTTTAGAACAGCCGCATGGTTCCGAGTTGTGTGATGTAACTGTCACAGCAGTTGTAAGCAGTCTCTGGAAGTGATGACAGTACTGCATTTGACTGGAGGTGGAGGCTGGGTTTTCATTCCTACAGCATGCCACTTTGTTCACTTTTCGTTTATATAAGAACCTAATCTCCTGAAATTATACCATATGTAGTTTGACGTGAAGGCAAAAACATTTCCCCCCGAAAGTATACTAATTGATTAGGAACAAACTGTAATGAAGTTGTGTGCTTTCCCTCTGAAAGTTTGACGGTTTTAGTCTCAATAGATTACTAGAAGAAAAGGCATACAAATTTGATAATACCTCCAGAGCCGTGTACAAAGTAGGGGACTCTGCCAGAGTGTTGAAGTTTGTTTTTCATTATACAAAGGAATAAGGGACAGGGGGCTTCTGGAGGTGTGGCAAGTTCAAGAGAGGACCTCCTTGGCCATGAATGGCAGCCTTATTATCCAGACAAGATTTTTCAGGTAGCAACAGATGGACACGTGTGTAATCTCTGTCTAGGCTGGAGGATTCAGACCCTCAGTCTCTGCCTCCTGCTAAAGGCAGATCTGGAGATCTCAAAGAATGCTTTTGTGTTTGCATCTTTTGCTTAATTAGCTAATGTAGATAGATGCTTCTTTTTATACACGGGGGGATTTTTAAAGCCCTTACTGAGTGCAGTTTTCTGAACAGCCAGATCCAAAGATATCAAAGGAATATATTTAAGGTGGAACAGAACATAAGCTTGTTATGCAGATAAGAGAATTTCCTGTGCTTGAAGGGAACTATCAGGGGACAGGCACTGAAGAGAAGGCTGGATCTTTGTGCACGTCACTCTCCACTGTGGACAGTCCTCTTTCTGTTTCTGCTGACTTTTCTTTATTATAGTTATGTATGGCTATTTCCATCCAAATCTGCCCTAAATGCTGCTAATTGCTTTGAAGCATAATGCAGCCTTCCTATTGACCTACATTACTTATAGCAGTCTCAAAAGTAGAGTGTTATGAGGATAATAACCAAAGCCAAATCCCTTACAGTGAGATCCCTAGGCCTATATTATTATTATTGACCTACATTATTTATAGCAGTCTCAGAAGTAGAGTGTTATGGGGATAATAACCAGCAGCCAAATCCCTTACAGTGAGATCCATGGGCATTTCATTTTTGATAAATTAATGGTTTAAAATCATAGAACCAAGATTGTTTTTGAAATTTAGCAGCACAAAGCTAATTTGCATATCTTGTCATCCAGACAGTTTTTCTGTGGCATGATTTCTAATGGGTCTTAATAGTCAGATATTAGTGGGTAAAAGCTGAAAGATCAGAGAAGCAGATCAGCCAGCCACTAGTCCTTACCTCTACAAATCCTCAGACCAAATGGGGTATCCTGTCTCTACAAGTCCTCAGGCTGAATGCTTTGAACTCCTGTCTCCTCCCACCTTATATTCCTCTCTCCACCTCCTTAGTACTGGGATTAAAGACATGTGCTCCCAAGTGCTGGGGGCAAAGGCTCTGTTTCTCTTTTAGACTGATTCAATCTCATGTAGCCCAGGGTGGCTTTGAACTCAAGAGATCCACTCTGTCTCCTGAGTGCTGGAATTAAGGTGTGTGCCATTACTGCCTGGCCTCTATGGCTAACTAGTATGACTAGCTCCACACTCTTATCTTCAGGCAAGCTTTATTTGTTAAAGCACAAACAAAATATTACCACATTTCTCTTTTTTGTAAATAAAAAAATTATAAAAAAATAAAATAAGGCTATAGCTAATATAAGAAAACTATATATAATAAGTACCCAACGATATATATACGGGCAATAAGTACATCAACAATGTCTAGTCCATTTGCATTTGACACATTCAAAGAAAATACTCTGTGTCTATCCTACTGAGTCAAATCTTATTCCTAATACTCTTTCCATTCTAACTCTCATTACCAACCCAAAGTTATCTTTTTATGTCTCTCAACCTTATACACTTTACATTTCCTTAGTGATTTCTTTTCTGAGTCTAGTAAACAAGGAGACTGTAGCTGTCGTGTGTTTAGTCCCTCAGAGACCCAAGAAGAAAACATTAGCCAAGTAAAGCAGGAAGTGCGAACAAGCAACTTCAAAAAAAATGTGAGAAATGACAGAAACAGCTGGCTGCCTGGACAGTTACCCAAGGTTCCTCTGTAATGTTGGGGCATCCATCTTTGGCCTATAGGCCTAGAATATTTGACAGACTTTTCTATGAAGCATGATTTTTTCGAAGGATTGTCCTACCTTGTCTTGGCAAAATTCAGCAGTCCTTTTTTTGTGTCCTGCTTTTCCAATTTAGACAGCATACTGCCAGTAGTCAAGGCAAGGACACTTTCTTGCCCAGTGGCTTATTTTTGCTACAAAGAAAGCAAACGCCCTATGGAGTTTTTTTGATGACCATCATCTTTTCTGAGGTACATTTGTGCTGCCAGGAGCAGGCATGACTCATGATCATAAAAGAAGAACCTGTGTTATTAAAACTTCTTAAATGCCATATTCTGCAGATCTCTGAAGTGTTTGAAGATGACCTGTCTATCTAAAATATATGTTTGACCTTGAAAACATACCTAATATGACTACAAGTTCAGTTGTAATAAGTGATTGACTACTACTGACCAATATTTGTTATTATCCTAAATAGTTGGTAATAATAACTTTCAAGGGCTGAAACTTTGTATTACATTGTTAAATGAGTTGCATAGATACAATACCTTGAACAACATTAGAAATGTATGTACAGGGTCATCTTCTTTTCTTCCTGTAACTGTTTCTTTCTCTGAGACCTGTGACTCAGCCCTGATAGCAAGATGTCTTCAGGACATGCAAAAATTGGGCATCCTGCCCCCAACTTCAAAGCCGCAGCTGTTATGCCAGATCGACAGACAATTCAAGATATCAGCCTAAATGAGGAAAATAGAACACATTCTTCTGTCACCCTCTTGATTTTACTTTTACGTACCCTACCGAGATCATTGCTTTCAGTGATAGGGCAGAAGAATTTAAGAAACTGAACTGCCAAGTGATTGGAGCTTCTGTGGATTCTCACTTCTGTCATCTGGCATGGATTAATATACCCAAAAACAAGGAGGATTGGGACCTATCAACATTTCCTTTGGTATCAGATCCCAAGCACACCATTTCTCAGGATTATGGAGTCTTAAAGGCTGATGAAGGTATCTCTTTCAGGGGCCTCTTTATTATTGATGATAAAGGTACCCTTCGACAGATCACTGTAAATGATCTTCCTGTTGGCTGCTCTGTAGATGAGATTCTGAGACTAGTCCAGGCCTTCCAGTTCACTGACAAACATGGTGAAGTGTGCCCAGATGGCTGGAAACCTGGCACTGATACCCTCGAGCCTGGTGTCCAAAAGAGCAAATACTATTTCTCTAAGCAGAATTGAATACTGGACCATTTTTCTGCCAGGCTGCACTGGGCAGCCAGAAGAAAATCTCTTGTACTCTATTCGTGCTTAAACACAAAACTTGGTGTGATCTAAGACATCCCTTTCCTACAGTGCTGGAGGGTTAGCCTTTCTTTCACTGTTGGAAATAACACAAAGAAACCCTGTCTCGAAAAACCAAAAATAAAATAAAGATTTTAATAAAGATTTAAGCATAGGCATTGTGGGATAAAAATAAGCAAATAAAATAAAATTTAGGGGTATTCTTGTAACCTTGGCTGGCCTATGTCTTTGAGAATATAGCCTTGGACTCTTGATCCTCCTGCCTCTGACTATGAAGTGTTGGGTTATGGACATGTCACATCATTCTTGACTTTGACCTTTTCACTTTCCACTTTTTGCTTTTGTTGTTGTCTTGAGATGTGCTCTCTCTATGCCCCTGGCTGTCCTGGAACTCAGTATGTAGACCAGCCTGTGCTCAAGTCCCTTCAGCATGTGTTGCATGCCCAGCTGGACGTTTTCACTCTCGAGGACTCTACTAGAAAGGAGCTCGAATTACTGTGATCTCACTTAATTAGCAGCATTTTCTGAGGCTGGGAAAGCTTTTGGTCACTCTGGACCCACTTTGAATTAATTGGGTTTGCCTTTGCCTGAATGAATCATTCCTCACGAATTCCCTTCCCATAATGGATCTGGGGAATCTTGGAACCTCTCTAAGCATTTGAAGAACTAATTCAAAGATTTCTTTATAGATATATGGAAGTGTGTGGGAGAAACTACACCGGGCATTTGCCATTTGGAGCGGCTTTGGTATGACCCTGACTGGTGTCCACACTTGTGGAGATTACATGTTCAGTGGCCACACAGTTGTTCTAACCATGCTGAATTTTTTTGTCACGGAATGTAAGTATGTCTTCACTGCTTCTGTACATATCAGACAGCTGGTTGCAGAGGAGGAAATGGGGAGGATGTAAAATCCTAGGAAGAATAAATAGGCAGTTGGGCTGGGGTTGGAAGTTACTTGGTGGAGTGCCGGTCTGTCATGCATGATCCTCAGCACCGCATAAAAGCGTGTGATGGCACATGCCTGTCGTCCCAGAAGTTCCAGTTCATCCTCAGCTACACAAGCAGTTCAGGGCAGCCTGAACCACATGAGACAGGGCTGGGGGCACATAGCAGGTTGGGGAGCAGCAGCTTGTAGCCTACCCTGAGAAGCATGTGACCAAGAAGCTTTGGAAGAAATGTGTTTTTAAATGACCCTTCTGTTGTCCTTCTCCTAGATACACCAAGAAGCTGGAATTTCTTGCATACTCTGTCCTGGGTTCTCAACCTCTTTGGAATCTTCTTCATCTTGGCTGCCCACGAACATTATTCCATTGATGTGTTTATTGCCTTTTATATCACAACGAGACTCTTTTTGTACTACCATACTCTGGCCAATACCAGAGCGTATCATCAGAGTAGGAGAGCAAGAATTTGGTTTCCTATGTTTTCTTTCTTTGAATGCAATGTTAATGGCACAGTACCTAATGAATATTGTTGGCCTTTTTCTAAACCGGCAATAATGAAAAGACTAATTGGATGAAGACTGTATCTCTGTAATGAGTTTGTTGTTAAATATACAGTAGTTACGGAATGAAAATGAATAACTTTGCTTTGTCCCAGGTTGTTCCTGGATATGTTGCATTTTTGGCTTATATGTTGACAGATTTCCTGTTCTGAGCAAGTCTGTGACTATAAAACTCAAGAAAGAGCAACCAAGACTCCTCACCTAGCTGTTTAAACAAAGAGCTCCAGGAGGGATTTCCTGCCCCTCCTCCTTTGCAGGAAGACCCAGTGTGTGGGTGATGTGCATGCTGAGTGTTTGCTTACTGAGCTCAAACACATCAGCTTGGGCTGCTTGATGGATTTTTATTGATTTTCAGTAGGACTCAAGTCAAATATTTTTTGAAGCTCTTTCCCCCTAGTGGGTGAACCAGTCTCACTTCTTCCTTGAGCTAATCTGTGTCTGTCTGGAAAGTGATCGTCTTACTGGTAAACATGTTTTGCCCTTTGAACCATTTTTAAGAAAAGTGTATTGAACACAGCAACTGGTGTGAAACAAGAAGAGAATGCAAGGGGCCACGTGTGTGGTGGTGACATGCTGGTCAGGTGTCATTGGTGGTGACAGGCTGGTCAGGTGTCATTGGCCTTCCCACTGATGCAAATGTGGGGTCAGCATTTTCACCATAGGTGCAGTTCCTGTTTTGTTTTAAAGCTTCAGTGTGAACAATAGAAAGGACTCATGAGGGAAACAGCTGCCTTCGTAACAGTAAAGTGGGGTCATTTTAGTGCTGTAAGTGTCTGGAGTAAAATTTTTGTTACAGGGCAGATGACAGCCCAGTATATGCTTTTCTTAATGATGTGACTTAGTGAGACAAGTAAGAGGGTTTTACCAGATGTTGAAGTTCTTATGTCAGTAAATAAGTAAATGTGCATGCAAAGAAGTCTTTCTTCTAATGAAAAAATTCTACAGGTTGTAGGCATAGTGTTAGCGCTGTGGGGATTTTTGTTTTATTTTCCTGAAATATCTCATTTTTGACTGTTGAAAGTAAACAGTCTGAGACATATTTGGACACTAAAAGCTTGTTGCTTTTTATCTTAAAAAATAATTGTGTACATACATTCTTTCTATAGTTTTAATTTGGCAGTCAAGAACTAAAATGAATTAGCTCTGTTTGCATTAGAAAATTACCTTTGGTGATTAATTTTACCTCTGATACCATCTGTCACTTTAGCTTTGACCTTAACCTGGTTGTAGAATTGGAAATTGACTTTCAATGTAAACAAGTGGGATACTAATTGTGTGGTTTTTACATTCCATTTCAATACACGGACTTTGAGGAGGTGCTGGCATGCTGAGGTCACAGTTAGACCACAGCAGACATCTATTTCTTCTCTGTTTGGATGAAATATTTATTATTGCAATTGGAGTCATAGTCCCACCCTCTCTGAAGCTACCTGGGTGAATCAGGCAGGAAAGGGATATTAGGCAGGCAGGTTTCAGCCCGCGCTGAACAACCGCGCTCCGGGTCTCTGGAGAGAGCACTCATTTATGACTTGAGAAATGATGTGAGGTGACTCAAGTTTAATTATGTTTTTAAATCTTATACTGCAGAATCTTACAGTATTTTAAATTGCTGATTCTGTTACAAGCCAGGATCAAAAATGCCTATATCTCATGTAAAGAGATTACATAGTCATGGGGTGAAGGTTTTCCGTGCATGTTTAAGTGGTTTGACTTGTGGTCAAAGGCCATTACTGCCACCCTCTTACCCCCATCCCCTGACATAGCATGTCAAACCCAACTTAGCTAGGGGAGCTAGTGTTGGCTTTCGGAGACTGTTCCAGAAACACATGTCAACATGAATTTTAAAATGTTAACTATATTCATGGTAAATGTCTTAACATCAGGCTTCTCTCCTCATATGGATTATTGTAGAACAAAATAGAAAAGTAAATGCAGGTAGCTTTGCTGCGCTATTGCAGCCCACAGTGTCCTTGTGAGTGGCCTCACGGTTACTCCCAATGTTTGAGGAAAGGTAGGCTAGATAGTAAGCTGTTAGCTGTTATAAGAGCGTTTACATGAGATAATCATCTTCTGGTCTCAACTAAGACAATTAGTTTTCAGTTTTTGTCTTTGCACCTTTTCTCTTGTTGAAATCTTAACTGTAGAGAAGATAGAGTTTCTGTTTACATTCTGGGCAGGATGTGGCTGGGTGGAGAGGCTCCATGCCTTTGAATCTTGTAGTTGATTCTGCAGTTGTACGAGCATTTCATCGTTGACAACTTAGTACAGAAGGGAAAGGTTTTGAGTTTGGGGATTCCAACTAGGGGTTTTGTAAGAAGACCTTGATGGATTGCCTATGTTCTATAAACAGTGTTGTTGCCCTCCCTGTGTGTGGTGCTAAACCTAGGGCTGTGTGTGCCCGGCAAGGGCTCAGCTATTGATCTACATCCTCAGCTCTGTTTTACGGGGCAAGGCAGGGCATCTTATTGAAAGGGAGCTGGTAGGAAAGGAATGAGGCAGAAACCTTTTTTGTCTGGGTTGTACTTCCCAATAGGCTGTCCTGCAGTCCTGTCTAACCAGACTTGCTATGGCAAAAATACTTTTAATCGTGCTGATTCTAAATGTTAATGATCTTCCAAATCGAAAGCAATAGGCTATGTCTTAGAATCAGTCAATTTAACAAACTAGAAAAACCACTGCCAGGAGCTTACCATTGGCACTATGAGTGGCAGCCCTTCTGCCTGCCTGTTAGGACCGAGAGCTGGCAGAGATGAGAGGAGCAGATCCTCTTACAGCAGAGAGGAAGCAACCTGTTTTAGGAACGTGTGCAAAACTTGTCTTTTTCTCCCCCCCCTTTTTTTTTTTAATTTTTAAAGTTATTTTTTGTTTTTGAGGCAGGGTTTCTCTGTATTGCCTGGGCTGTCCTGGAATTCAGTCTGTAGATTAGGGTAGCCTCGAACTCAGGGATCCACCTGTGCTCGGATTAAGTTCAAATTCATGACAAAAACCTGCTTTGATCATATTTAGCAAAAAGCAGTTTTATCACTTAAAGATTCTAGAGCTAAAATCCTTAAGAATGTTTATGGTGTTCTTGACTTAAATTCCCTGATTTAATACACTTAATTATTTGATAGTCTTTTGTAGAAAGAGATCCCATAGCCAGGCGGTGGTGGCACACGCCTTTAATCCCAGCACTGGGAGGCAGAGGCAGGCGGATCTCTGTGGTCTACAGAGCTAGTTCCAGGATAGGCTCCAAAGCCACAGAGAAACCCTGTCTCGAAAAACCAAAAAAAAAAAAAAAAGAAAGGGATCCCATAGTCAAAGCAGTGAAAGCACCTGTCAGCCCGCTAAGGTTCTCAGCCCTTGGAGACAAGAGCACTCCTTAGAATAGTTTATTTGCTTTTCTTCATCCAGTGTGAAAGCCACCAAAGCATGTCAGTTTAATGACAACTTTACACGGTTTAGACAGCTGCTGTTTGGCCTTGGTTGTCCCCACCCTGTACCTCTGCAGCTGGGGATTGGTGAATCCCATTAGTGCTCAGAGAGCTTCAGCCAACCGACCGGCGGGAAGATTCTGTTTGTCTCTCCTCACAGAGCTGTAAACTGCTGAAAGTGTTGTAGAAGGGCTTGTTGGGTCACCTGTCAGTTCACATAACTAATGTTGTATCCAGTCCAGTCAGTACAAATGCCTGTGAACTCTAAGCTATTCCCCAGCTACACTAGGTTGTTCTGAGGATACGTTCTACTGTGTGTTGATCAAAGGCCTCTAGTGTGTGTCTCCTGTCTCGGCAGAAGGAAGCTTTGTGCTTCGCCAGGAGAAGGAATATTATGAAGTTGCTTGTTTTCTTCATTGTTATTTCACATCTCTTTTAATCTGAGCTACTGGATTATCTGAAAAACTAAACAGCCTGTTGTTATTAACATCTTTTAAAATGTTTAATTTTAATAATTTTTCATTGAAGAATTCGTGAATTGTTAGGATAACGAAAGTTTCTGATATGGAACAAAGGAGGTGAACCTAACTCAGTAAAGAAGCAGTTTGTGTGGACTAAGCTGGGCGTGTCTCCCTTTCCACAGAAAAACTAGTGTTACTTGAAGATATGAAAGTTCCTGTGGTAGCCATACCTTGAAGCACAGTGTTGTATATAAGTAAATACCTGATTCTAAATTAAATCCAGATTTAACTAATATATTATTTTATATCTTTGTTGTATTAAAATGTTTTAAAACACTAAAAATAAAACATTTGAAAGTTGACTTGCAGCTTATTTAGATATCCTTCACTGTTAATATGGTGTGTCTTTGTTGTTTCAGACAGAATCTTGCTATGTAGTGTGCTCTGGTCTGCATCTTCTGTGCACTTCCTGGCTTTCCTTGCCGTTTGCCTGCATCAGCCCCCTAAGTGCTCGCACTGTCAGGTGCCATGGAATCTTAGTCACCATCCTCCCCCACCCCGTGTCTCAGCGCTGCAGCTTGAAAAGAAAAAAAGTTTACGTACACTTCGCAGTACACACGTGGAGGTCAGAAGACAACTTGGAGGAGCTGATCACTGTGGGCCTCGGGGTTGTCAGGTTTGGTGGCCTGTGCGTTTACCTACTGAGTCTTCTCACTGGCCGAATAGCAACTTTAAAACTGTAGGGTGTCATGTGTGGCATTTAGTCAGGGAATCATTGCCTGTTATAAGGAGTCGAGAGTTGGGGACATCGCTTACTGGTAGAAGTTAGGTGGGCAAAATAGGGTCTTTGTTCCAGCTGGAAGATGGCAGAAAAGCAGCACGCATCTTGTTTGTTTGTTTGGTTTGTTTTGTTTTGTTTTTGAGATAGGGTTTCTCTGTAGCTTTGGAGCCTGTCCTGGAACTAGACCAGGCTGGCCTCGAACTCCCAGAGATCCGCCTGCCTCTGCCTCCCAAGTACTGGGATTTTTAATAGACAGGGAAAGTGAAAAGGAACTCTGCAGAGAAGAAAGGACTCCAGGGGAAGAGTGCCTGTTTATTAGTGTGTGTGTTCATTTCCTGTTGCCTTATGCTGTGTGGAGGCTGGTGGATGACTCGCGGAATCGCTTCTCTCCTGCTTTTACTCTGACAAGGGTCACAGGGATAAACTCAGGCCCTCCCTCAGGCTTTTGTGACTAGTGCTTTTACTCACTGAGCCATACTGAGACTTCTCAGTAAAAAGGACTTGATAGAGGGGAAGAAAATGTTTAGGAATCACCGAGGCAGCAGCAAGCTGTCCCTATCTACTGGTAGTTTGGAAGCGAGTATGCACTCACTTAGGAAGTTCAGGTTCAGTGAGTGTGCAGAACTTAAATCCTTGAAGGACGAGTCAAAGACTTCAGCAAAGGTTTAGAGCAAGGGTTCTAAACCTGTGTACCAAGACACCTTTGGGAGTCGTCGAACAACCCTTTCACAGGGGTCACATATCAGATACCATGCATATCAGACATTTGTTTTACAATTTATAACAGTAGCAAAATTACAGTTATGAAGTAGCAACGAAAGTAATTTTATGGTGGGGGGGTCACCACAACATGAGAAACTGTGTTAAAGGGTTACAGCATTAGGAAGGTTGAGAACCACTGTTATTGAGGGTGAAAGACAAAAGAATCAAGGCAAACAAGGTGAGTGGGTGAGTTAAGGCACTTGCCACCAAGCCTGGTGACCTGAGTTCTGCCTGGAGGATCCACAAGGTAAGAGGAGAGAGTCAAGAACTGCAGGTTGTCCCCTGCCCTCCACAAGGGTACCTTGGCATTTATGCTCCTTCCCTGACACACACAATGTAATCTTTAAAGAGTTGCTCAAAGTCAGGTTTACTTGTATATGTCAGGGAACTGTTACAGTTTGTGTCTGATTACAATGGAAGCACCAGGAGGACCCACTGCTGATAGCAAAACTGTAGGCACAGCTCTAAGGAGTTCTGTAAATAGCCTTGGATAAGGACAGGGGTGTAAGTCAAAAGGAGAGTGGCTAGCACCCACAAAAGAGAAATAAGATGGTAGAAGTACACAGGAGATCCAATAGGAGAGGAAGGCTCTAGATGCCCCACTATTTGGTAGTTCAAGGAACTGGGACTGCACAGCTTATAGGAAGTCTTTGACCCGGTAAGGAAGGTCAAGGCACCAAACAAGTAGCTACCAATTGCTACAACCTATTATTTCCTGGTCCAAGTCATTCGCGGGAGTGCCAGACTCCCAAGCATGAAGGGGAATGGTCGCTGGCCCTTGAGGAGATACTAGGAGAAAAGTGAGTGAGTAGGAAGAAACCCAGTTAGGCCCCCAGCTGTAACTTTGAACAGGACCCAATGACAGTGCTGAGACCTCAGCTACAGTAGCATGATATTTACACGCTGTGTTTCCAGCTCGGGGTGCTCCTTGTGTCATCCAGAGTAAAGAACGCTTTGATCTGCTTGTATTCCAGCCTTAGGAGCCCTGGCCCACACTATGCAAACAATATCTAAACTAATGGTTGGGAGATGGCAGATTGAGCAGGTTTCATCAAGGAGAGGCCAAAGTGCATGAACTTTGAACCTGTTCTTGATGGAGCTTGACTGGCAGAGACCCAACTAGAGAGTGTTTCCTTAGCAGTGATGCATTGGGAAGCATTTTAACACAATGTCTGGTTTAGAAATCTGATAAGCACAGCTGTCCAGGCAAGAGTTGTTTACTGTCACAGTGCTGCCTGCGATTCTTACTATCTTGTTTGGAAGTTGTTCATTTTAAATAAATAAATCACAACATGAAAGTCAGCTGTACTCAGTGCTTATCGCAGCTGCTTGGCTGGGCAGATGTGCCCAGTGGCCTTACACTACTGCCTGGCCCTCCCTGTCATGATGGGCAGTGTCCACTGGACCTGTAACCGTAACTAAGCCCTTCCTGCAGGAACTTGGATGGGCATTTTGTTGTAACAAGATCAGCAATTAACACAGATGCTTTTAGGAAGGGCTTTAAGGATACATGGATTTATTCCAAATTAGATGCCTTCAGGATGTGCAGATGTTTCTGATTATAATTTTTCAATTTTTTTGAGATGGGGTTTCTCTGTGTAACAGCTCTGCCTGTCCTGAAACTCACTCTGTAGGCCAGGCTTACTTTGAACTTGGAGGTCTGCTTACCTTGTCTCCCAAGGCTCTATCTTAGAATTCTTAGAGGAATGAGTTGAGATCAAAACTGTAATTAATATTCAATTAGTGTTAGTATTAAAAACAAATTTTAGCCGGGCGGTGGTGGCGCATGCCTTTAATCCCAGCACTCGGGGCAGAGACAGGCAGATCTCTGTGAGTTCAGCCTGGTCTGTAATAGCTAGTTCCAGGACAGGCTCCAGAGCTACAGAGAAACCCTGTCTCGGAAAAAAAAAAACCAACAAATTTTAAACCAGCAGGAACTCAGGGAGAGAGTGGTGTATTCCTCTGCATATGTAAAGTTTATCTGTATCCTCAGCTGCTAAAGGGAAGTTGTTGAGTCAGTGGCTTTCAGTGTTTCGTTTTTTTTTTTTTTTTTTTTTTTTTGAGATGGTGTCACAGCGAAATGTTGGCCGTCCTGGAACAGCGTAGACCAGACTGGCCTTGAATTCACGAAAATTTGTTTTTTATTTACAAAGTGCTGGGATTAAAAAGTATGGCTACCAGGCCCAACTTTGTTTTGCAAATTTTATATTTCAAGCCATCTTTAAAAGAGGTTGTACTTTCTAGCTTACTGGATCAAACCTATAATCCCAGTTTTTAGGAAGTGGAGACAGTGATCAGGATCCCGTCCAGAAGTCCTTGGCTACATATGGAGTTCCATGCCAGCCTGGACTACATAAATCCTGTCTCAAAAAAAAAAAAATTGAAGTATAGGAGCTGGATAGATGACTCGGGTTAAAAGCGCTGACTGTTCTTTCAGAGGTCCGGAGTTCAATTCCCAGCAACCACATGGTAGCTCACAGCCATCTGTAAGGAGGCCTGATGCATGCCCTCTTCTGGCATGCAGGCAGAACATTATATACATAATAAATAAATCTTTTAAAAAATTATGTAACTTAGAATAAAGCAAGATAGGTTATAACAATCTATTCTTTCACTGGGCAGTGGTGGTGCCTCTCATCCCAGCACTCGATGCAGACAGCTCACATCTCTGTGAGTTCCAGGACAACCAGAGCTGTGACACAAACCTTGTCTTGAGCAAACAACCAACACAAAACCAAGCAAAACAAAGAACCCAGCCTATATTTTTTTTTTTTTACTAACAATGCATGAGCTTGTCTGTTAATCCACACTATTGCTGATGTAATGTCAGCAAACTTTCTCAGTTTTGCCCACCTGATGGGCCACAGGGTGTTTTTCCACTTTGAAGTTTGTTTTCCTTTGTTTTTTTTTTTTTTTTTTTTTTTTTTGAGACAGGGTTTCTCTGTGGCTTTGGAGCCTGTCCTGGAACTCGCTCTGTAGACCAGGCTGGTCTCGAACTCACAGAGATCTGCCTGCCTCTGCCTCCCGAGTGCTGGGATTAAAGGCATGCGCCACCATCGCCCGGCTGTTTTCCTTTGTTTGGAAGAACTAAAGAGATATTATGTGTCCTGGGACACATACACTTAAGCAGTAAATCATACTCCTAGCCCAAGAAAGAATGGATTCAATCCCCAGCACCAGTTCACAACTCCCTGTAACCCCAGTTCCAAGGGATCTGATGCCTCTGGTTCCTGTGGGCACCAGGCATATGCATGATGCACAGACCTGCATACAGGGAAAACATCCATAAACATTGAAAGAAGAAGAAGAGAAAGCCTCTAACTGCCTGCATGGGCTGGTTCTCTAATTCAGGACAGCCCAGAACTATTCCTCTGTCTGGAAAGGCCTATAATTTCTTCGAAGAACCACCTCAGATTTCGTCCTGGGTAGAATAGCATTAAGATGTAAATGAGGAAAAGAAAGACTATTTAATTGAACATGGAATGTTTCTCCCACTTAGAGCATAATCTTTTTTTGCGGGGTGGAGGGATTCATGAGACACGATTTCTCTGTGTAACCACTCTGGAACTCAGGTTGTAGACCTGGTTTGTCTCAAGCTCACAGTGCTGGGATTAAAGAAGTGTGCCAACATCGACCAGTAATTTTTAGCATAATCTTTAACTTAGCCACCCGTTGTCATTGAAAATGTTGTTTCCAGGAGCTGGAGAGATGGCTCAGTGGTTAAGAGCACTGACTTCTTCCAGAGGTCCTGAGTTCAATTCCCAGGAACCACATGGTGGATCAGAACCATCTGTAATGAGATCTGGTGCCCTCTTCTGGCCTGCAGGCATACATGCAGGCAGAGCACTGAAAATACAATAAATAAATATTTTTTTAAAAAATTTTTTTTTCCGGGCTGAAGAGATGGCTCAGTCATTAAGAGCACTTAATGTCATTAAGAGCTCTTCCAGAGGTCCTGAGTTCAATTCCCGGCAACCCACATGGTGGCTCACAACCATCTGTAATGAGATCTGGTGTCCTTTTCTGGCATAAAGTCAATACAGCTGTCATATACATAAAATAAATCTTTTTGAAAGAAAAAAGAAAGAAAATGTTTTTTACAGTTGTTATCCCTAACCATCTGGGAAAGGCCAAGCCTTGTTTAGTCCTAGGCAAAGCTGAAAAAAATAGACTTGGCTTGGTCTGTTTTCAAACGATAATGTTGAAACTCCTGTACTTGCCAGCACTGTTACTGACCCTGCCATCTTCTGTTGGACATCCCAAGGATTCAAACGTATCTGTCCTGGATGGAGGATTGACTCCATCATAGCTGTAGGTTCAGGAATGGAAGATACTTGAATGTACCTTAAAGCTGGTGACTGAATGATAAAAACTACGTTCTTGTCCTCAGAAATCTTCCTTCTAGTCATAACTGTGTATGAAAGACAAAAACGTTGCTGATGCCACCAACTAATAAGTGTCCTTGGTCCTGCGAGTCTCTCCTGAACACAGTCAACAGATAGCAGCGGCGGCCAGGACTGGTGGGGCCGCTGTCTCGTCCTCACTTGCTGCCATGCCTCAGAGGCAGTAAGGCATCATGGCAAAGATGACTGTATATTCCTCACTTTGCCACTACAAAAATCAATCAATTGCCCCCACCTTTATGACATTCAATCTAGAATAGTATACTGCTTCCTTGCTTTCCAGAACCCTCTTTAAGATCACACCATACATACGTAAGTCCTGTACAATGGACCCTCTTTATTTCTCATTAGCCTCTCACTGCAGGAAGTTTATAAGAACCTAACCTGCTTGGCTGAGGTGTGCCCTAGTAATCTCGCTTTGGAAGTATTGACATTTTAGGTGGCCAGAGAAGCCAGGCATGGTGGTGCACACCTGTCATCCCTACACTCTGGAGGCAGGGGTCACGAGGTTAAGATCAGCTTGGGCTATGTAATAAGCCCTGTTTCAAAAATTCTGGAAAACAGAGTCAAAAAACCACGGAGACTGGAAAGATGTCTCCGCAGCAGCACTCCGTAACCCCAGCCCTCCTGAGGAGGCAGAGACAGGCAAGCAGCCAGCCTAGCTGACTTGATGGCCTCTACAGTCAGTGAGAGACCCTATCATCATCATCATCATCATCATCATCATCATCATC
>NW_004949119.1:3035516-3037783 GCF_000317375.1 Microtus ochrogaster
TCTTCCTCCTCCTCCTCCTCCTCCTCCTCCTCTTCCTCCTCCTCCTCTTCCTCTTCTTCCTCCTCTTCTTCCTCTTCTGCTTTTTGTTTTGTTTTGCTTGTTTTTGAGACAGGGTTTCTCTGTAGCTTTGGGGCCTGTCTTGGAACTAGCTCTTGTAACTAGACTAGCCTTGAACTCACAGAGATCCGCCTGCCTCTGCCTCACAAGTGCTGGGATTAAAGGTGTGTGCCACCACTGCCCGGCTGAGAAACCCCCCCCCCCCATCTTTAAAAACAGCAGAACCTGTGGGCTGGGGAAATGGCTCTGAGGATGAGCTCTGGCTGCTCTTCCAGAGGTTCAATTCCTAGCAACCGCACAGTGGCTCACAACCATCTAAAATGAGATCTGGTGTCCTTTTCTGGCCTGCAGGCATACATGCAGACAGAGTACCATATAAAAAAAAGCACGGTGGTGGTGGTGCACTCTTTTAAGTCCCAGCACTTGGGAGACAGAGTCAGGCAGATCTCTGAGTTTGAGGCCAGCCTGGTCTACAGAGTGACTTTTAGACAACTCACTAGGCTCTTAGAGAAACCCTGTCCTGAAAAGCAAAACAAAAAAGTCAAGAAGCAGTTGAAGATACCCAGTGGCCTCTTAAACACACATTTGTACCAGCATGGACACGAGTACATCCACATGAATATACACCATACACAATTTTAAATAGAAAACAGGCAAAGGGGTTGATGGTTGGAAGATGCTCCTGTGACTGGTGTAGCCAAAAGGAAGTAACATGTAAGCAGCCCTGGAGAGCAGCAGCTACACTGCTCTGTTGTGACTAGAACCTGCTGTGCAGGTTGGTTTCATGTCACCTGGACGCAAACAGTCCTTTGAGAGGAGGAGACCACAGTTGAGAAGATGCCTCCAAAGGCTTCAGCCTCCCACAGCCTGTATGAAAGCCTTCAGGGAATTTTCTTTTTTTTTTTTTTTTTGCTTTTTTTTGAAACAGGGTTTCTCTGTGGCTTTGGAGCCTGTCCTGGAACTAGCTCTGTAGACCAGGCTGGTCTCGAACTCACAGAGATCCACCTGCCTCTGCCTCCCGAGTGCTGGGATTAAATTAATTGGTGATTGATGGGGGATGGTCCAGCCCTTTGTGGGAGGAGCCATCCCAGGGCTAGTGGTCCTGGCTTTATTAGGAAGCAGGCTGAACAAGCCACATCATATTGAGTAAGTTAGTAAGCAGCGTCTTCCATGGCCTCTGCCTCCTGGCTCCAGCTTCCTGCCCTGCTTGACTTCCTGTCCTGCCTTTCTTTGATGATGAACTGTGGCAGATGTGGAAAGGTAAGCTGAATAAACCCTTTCCTCCCCAATTTGCTTTTTGATCATGTTTCATCACAGCAATAGTAACCCTGACTAAGACAAGTTGCTTGAGTGTAGTGGGGTGTTTCTGTGACAGACCAGACCATGTTTTTAGGAGGATTACGCAAGAGCTTCAGAAATTTGGGCTAGAAAAGCCATTGTGTGTTTAGAGTTCAGTGGGCCGTCCTGTGGGAGCCTGGAAGGGAAGACTGCTGAGAGAGGGGCTGGAGAGATGACTCCACAGTTATGAGCACTGGCTGCTCTGCCAGAGGACCCAGGTTCAAGTCCCAGTACCCACATGACAGCTCACAGCTGTCTGTAACTCCTGTTCCAGGTGGTCTGATTCTCACAGACATACTTGCAAGCAAAATACCAATGTATATCAAATAGAAATGAAGAAAAGAAGACCTCTGAGAGCAGTGCAGAAGATGGAGACCTGGCTGGTGAAGTAAGACTACTGCAATGTTTCTGTGAAGAATGCATGGTTCTGGTTAGCTGGGGCTGAAGAACAAGATGTGGCAAGAGAGCAGCACCCTTGACGTGAAGCCTTGCAGTACCGGCACAATTGAGGCTGGTCTGCGGGAGCTAAGAAAGGAGCAGGGATCGGGAAGAGACCAGCATCGCTGAGTGAGGTGAAATCTCTGGGAAGTGTTTCCTGAGAGTCAGCGCACGGAAGCTGTGTTCCCGTGATGGCCAAGGTTGGACCTCATTCTGCCAGCTGAACTTGGCAGTGTAAGCATCACCCACATAGCACGGGTTTTGAAGGCATGACGGGGTCATGGAGAGCAGCTGAGGCTTGGCCCTATGAGGGAGCAGGAGAGGCCGCTGGTGAAGGTGCAGCCACTGTGGCAGTTGAAGGCCCAGGACTGAAGGGGTCATGAAAGAAGTCGAGGCTTGGCACCATGAAGAGAGCCTATGAGAGGCTATTGATG
>NW_004949119.1:3040653-3045160 GCF_000317375.1 Microtus ochrogaster
CCTGCCTCTGCCTCCCGAGTGCTGGGATTAAAGGCGTGCGCCACCATCGCCTGGCAGGACTTTTCATCTCTACCAGGTTCCTGGGTGATGTTGAGCCCCCAGTAAATTGTTTCCGTTGGGAGGCACTAATCAGTAGAAGCACATCTTTAAAAAACATTATTACATTTTATTTTGTGTGTGTGCCATAGTACCCATGTGGGGCTCAGAGGACAACCTGTGGGAGCTGGTCCTCTCCACTGTGTTTCCTGGAGATTGAACTAACGAAGTGCATTCATCAGCTCAGCGGCTCAGCGGCCTCTCTACACACTCACCGAAGGGCATTTCAGCAAGGCTGTGTGTTTCCGAGGCCTCATTTCCTGCTTCCTCGTACGTGATGGTGAAGATGCTGTAAACTGCAAAGCTCTGCAGACAATTGCTGCAGGTTTCTCCCTTGGCTGTTTTACTCCCATGTTTCATTTCAATTTCACTTGGTTAATCTTAATATGTACAAATCCACTTCATTTGGGGATGCTGCTGACCTTATGACCTGTGATACTGGCCAGTTGTAAGAGTGTGTGTGTGTGTGTGTGTGTGCGTGCGCACGCGCGTGTTCATGTGTGTGCAGAGGCCTGTACGTGCATGCCAGAGAACAGCTTTGGGTGTCATACCTTAGAAATTCTGTGGACCTTATATTTCAGACAAGGTCTGTCTTGAAATTGCCGTGGAGACTAGGTCGCCTGCCTCCACCACTCCAGCATTGGAATTATAGCCACACCTCCTTGTGTGACTCTTTACATGGGCTCCTGGAACCAAACTCAGGTCTTTGTGCTAACACAGCAAGCACTTTCCTGACTCATATAAGCCCCTTTGTGTACATAGTTATAGAGAACCATGTCCTCTGTCAACTGCTTTTTCCTCCCTGATGTTTAGAACTGGAGTTGTTGACCCCAATCCGTCATGATCCTCGGGGCTCTTTGACAGTGTTCAGAATCTACCAAAGAGTGTTGAGGACACCTGGGGAAGTCATTAGATGTGGAGGTTAACTCTTATTTTTCTGAGCAGAAACCTCAATAGCCAGAGCTAGGGAGTAAAAGCCTTGTCCTCCTCCACAGTGGGCTGTTAGACTCCAGACTCAGCTCAGCATCGGGCCCAGTGCTGCACTGTGAGGAGCTTCTGAGGGGTCCTAGGCTCACGTGTGGCATCTGAAACCTTGGGTCGCAGGAGTCAGCAGAGGTGGGTGGAGCCCTGAGCCCATTTGGTGGGCTATAGGGATCTGTAGCTGCATCTTCTCCAACAGTCCAAAAGGGTATCAGCTAGTAGGGAAACAGTCTGCCATTTTGCCTGGGTAGTAGTGGAATGGCTAACTAAGTCCTATGCCCTACCTACTGCTAGGACCTTCATAGACACCATGCTCATGAGCTCACAAAAAGCCCCTGTTGGTGGGGACTGGCCTGTGGGTCCAGTTCTCTAAGCAGTTCCCACTTGCATAGCCTCTTCTGCTGCTTTCTGAATCTAAAGGTAGTGTAATGGTTAATCTTGATTATCAACTTGACACAATCTCTAATCACTTGGGGAGGGAGGCTCAATGAGGGGCTGTCTAGATCAGGTTGGCCTGTGGGCATGCCTGTGAGGGGTTGATTAGTGCGAAGATCACTATGGGTGGCATCATTCCCTGGGCAGGGGACCCTGGATTCTATAACAGAGGAGACAGAGCTGAACACTGGCAGGAATGCATTAATTACTCTCTGCTTGTGACTATGGAGGTTGAAGGTCGCTGTGTAATGGTCTGTCCCTTTAAGAGACAAGCCCGCCTACTCCCCCCCACCTCAATCCCTTCTCCTACTTCTCTCTCTCTCCTCTTCTCCCTTCTCCTCTTTCCCTTTCCCCTCCATAATCCACTAACTAAATACCCACTTTCTCTGCATGGCGTGCCTATCCGTCTCTTACCCACGACAGCTCCTTGTGGGACAGATCTGTCTCTCATCCGCTGCCACGCGGCTCCCTGCCCACTGCTGTTTATGAGGGCCTTCTGCTCTGACTTCCCCACTATAATAGAGTGTGACTTGCAGCTGTGGGCCAAATGTACCCTTTCTCCCTTAAGTTGCTTTTGTCTGTGAAAACAGGCAGCTGTCATCTTTTTGGGGAAACATGGGAGTGTCTGAAAGTCCTCACATTCCTGTTCCCTAGCTTTGGAGGACGAGAGCATGTTTGGGGAGATTCAGAATTGGTCCTGCATTTGGCCCCTTACTCTGAACTCAACCACTGTGTCCTCCATTTGTGTCCACAAGCCTTCCTGTTCCTCTACCTGGCATAAGAATGGTTGGTAAGCTCACCACACTGTAGTAGGCGTGGCTCACAGCTCACATCAGGTAGACAGGGTTTCTCTGTATAACAACCCTGGCTATCCTGGAACTTACTCTGTAGACCAGGCAGGCTGTGACCTCCCAAGTATTGTGATTAAAGGTGTGTGCCACCACAGCCCAGCTTACATTCCTTTTTATTTTATTTTTTTAAATATTTATTTATTTATTATGTATACAATATTCTGTCTGTGTGTGTGTCTGCAGACCAGAAGAGGGCACCAGACCTAATTACAGATGGTTGTGAGCCACCATGTGGTTGCTGAGTATTGAACTCAGGACCTTTGGAAGAGCAGGCGATGCTCTTAACCACTGAGCCATCTCTCCAGCCCCTTACATTCCTTTTTAAAAACAAAAACAGAGCCAAGTCTCTAAAAGGATTTACGTATTATCTTAAGTTATAATGTATGTATGACCAGGTAGTAGTGGTACACACCTTTAATCCCAGCACTCTTGAGGCAGAGGCAGGCGGATCTCTATGAGTTCGAGGGCAGCCTGGTCTACAAGAGCTAGTTCCAGGACAGGCTGCAGAGCTACAGAGAAACACTGTCTCAGAAAACCAAAATAAACAAATAAATATGTGTGTACGCATGTGGGTGTGTGCATGTGTGTGTGCGTGTGAGTGTGTGCATGTGTGTGTGCGTGTGAGTGTGTGCATGTCGGTGTGTGCATGTCGGTGTGTGCATGAGAGCGCCTGTGCTCACTAAAACCAGAGGATTTCGTTCTGGGAACTGGCGTAACTTGCAGTTGTGTCAGCTCCAAAGAAACTCCATCTCTCCAAACTCCAAAAGGCAGTCCATATATCCAGAAATGGGCTCTACCTGGATGGACTTATAGGGGAATTTCTGGTGATTAATAAAAGCCAGCATTCCCCAGGAACTTGTGAAACTGGTTCCCATCTGCCAAAAGGAGTCGTTTTCTTTATCTCTGGACATATGGCCACCTGGGGCACACACCTATCAGCATATCAGTGTGCAAGCTGCTCTCCAGGCTATCACGGTACTGTTGAGCGAGCGCCTGTTATTTTACTCTGTCCTAGCACGCTGGCCTCTCTCCTCCCAGATACCCGTTTGTTCTGTTTACAATGCCAGGGGCTGCACATCCCCTCCTGTCTCAGTAAGCTCTCTGTTCCCTATCTCTGGTTATTCTCCCTCCTCTCGCAGATGTCCCTGGCCATATTCACTGGACTCTCTCTGGCTGTTTTCTCTCTCAGTAAATAAAACCTCTCCCCTTAGGCATACCATGGAGCAGTGTGTCCTCAGTTTTCCTTGTACCCTTGCAGACATCGAGGGGCCAGGGCTTTTCTGCAAGAGCAGTCTATGCTCTTAACTGCTGAGCTCTCTCTCATATCAGTCTATGATGCTATTATGAGATTAATGAACTAAAATATTAGTGGATTAATATCACCTCTTTTCCAAAGTACTTGGAGCCAGAAAGAAAGGCTTCAGATTTCAGAGATTTTCAGATTTTAGAGTATTTGCTTAGACTTTGCCAGCAAAGTCCCACATCTCAGGTTCTCCAAAATCCCAAACTCAGTCACGAACTGAGGCTTTTTTGTTAGGGATGTTAAAACAGAACGTGGGAGCTGGGTGGTGGTGGCGCATGCCTTTAATGCCGGCACTCGGGAGGCAGAGGCAGGTGGATCTCTGTGAGTTCAAGGCCAGTCTGGTCTATAAGAGCTAGTTCCAGGACAGGCTCCAAAGCTACAGAGAAACGTTGCCTCGAGAAAACAAAATGAAACAAAAAAACTGAACATGGGAAGATAGTGCATGACAAATGTTGGGCTCATAGCCATTGTATTATAAGGGGAAGAGGACTATGGAACAAGAAGTGCTGCCCCTCCCACTGGTAATAGGCTTTCTGCGCCCCCATAATAAGTTACTCTTCCAAGGCAGTAAGCCAGATCAAGCTGAAGTGGAAAAGTCTAAGAACAGGTTTATGGGAGCAAAGCAGCCCCTGGGCAGGTTCTCCAGAGATCAAGGCAGCGCATGACCAAGTGTCTGACACAAGCTGGATTTGTGCCCAAGTGTGGTCAAAAGCGGGAACTTGCATGGCTGGAAACTTAGGGGAGCAGCTGCAGTAGCCACCAAGAATTCGGAATTGGGCTTTTTGTCATTTTTCCTTTGTTTGAAGATTGAGTGGGCGGGGTTTGGAGAGACAAGAATGGG
>NW_004949119.1:3045305-3047491 GCF_000317375.1 Microtus ochrogaster
GGAACCAGCTGCTGTAGACCAGGCTGGCCTTGTACTCCACCTGCCTCTGCCCACCCCAGTGCTAGGATTGGTGTGCCACCACTACCCAGCCCAAGGGTATTTAAAGATGTAGCTCGTTACATTTAGCCACAGGTTAGGGTGCGTTTTTGTTGGCAGTGCTGTCTTTGGACATCACCTTTCCAAGTCCTTGTCTGGGCCATGGCTTTTTCTACAGTGTGCTCCTCATATGTTTACCCAGAGCTGGTGAGGCTGCTGACAGAGTTGCAGACACCGCCTGTTAGGGAGTGATGTGGCTACCTCTACGAAGAGGAACTGAGATGGACAGTTCCTGGCCTGGGACACAGACCTAGGAGGGAACTTTGAAAAGCTTGGCTTCTGTGTCTGTCTTCCAAGCAAATGGAGAATGGTTCTGCAGGCTCCTATTTCCTTATCTCTAAGGAAAGAGTAACAACAGTCTGATAGGGAATCTTTGTCAACCAATTACCTTTAAGAGGTGGGACCAAGTTAGGGTGTGGCTTTCTGGGACCCAGAGAAAAATGGTGTGCAGCCCAGGTGTGCTCTCTCTTGTGGTTCCCTCGCAACACAGCTGAGCTTGGACTTCTTGTTCCTGTTTCGTGAGTTTGCCCCTTATAATAAATATCAATATAATTGTTTTATCTTTTAGCTAGCCTGGTTATTTCTCGAATCAAAATAGTTCAACACCAGTCCTTGTTCTGTTCACCACACAAGGGTTTGAAGGAAAACCGTGAGTTTTCAGAGCCCAGATGGCAGAAGGTGTCAATGGGATACGGGGCTATGCCACCACTTGGTTACTATATCCGAGCTCCTCAGAGTGGTTTCTACTGGATAATTCCCTCCTCTTCTTCTGTAGGCTCTCTTATGGGCCCTTCTGTTTGCCTAGCTAGCTTTCTCTAGTAGGTTACCTGTAAAAATATCTTTTTAAAAGCTAGGTGTGATGGTACACACCTTAATTCCCTGCACTTGGGAGGTGGAAGCAGATGAATTTCAGGGCTAACCTGGTCTAGAGTTCCAGGACAGCCAGGGTTACACACGGAAACCCTGTCTTGAAAAACCAACCAGCCAAACAAACAAACACTTTTTTAAAAACAGGGTTTCTAGCCTAGGCTGGCCTCAAACTCATTACATAGTGGGAATAACCTTGATGTTTGTTTATTCCAAGACAGGTTTTTCTGTCTAACAGCCCTAGCTATCCTGGAGCTCACTCTGTAGACTGGAGATCCTCCTGCCTCTGCCTTCCAAGTGCTGGGATTACAGGTGCGCACCACTGTGCCCAGCCAACCTTGAGATTTCATCCTTCGGCCACCACCCCCAGACTGCTGGAGTTACGGGCTACTAAGTGCCACCACCCCCAGACTGCTGGGGTTATGGGGCTAGTGCCACCACCCCCAGACTGCTGGGGTTACGGGCTGGTGCCACCACCCGCAGTGTGTATTGATGAGTCTCTAAGCCAAAGCCCATGAATTCTTGAACCACACCCCCAGCCTCAGGAGATTGTCTTCTGATAAGGATTTAGTTGGGCTCACAGATGTCTGGCTGGCTACCGGCCCTTCACTTACTCCAGTGGTCTGTGCTAAACTTGGTCAGGAGCCTGGGAAAGGCATTTTCCTGTTCAGGTTCTGTGTGCACCCCACATCACACGGGTAATTTTGCAGAGGGTGCCAGGTTGTATGTGGTGGGCTTCACGCTCTTCCGTGTGACTTTGAGAGGATAAAGACCATCTCCACTACTCATGATGGCCCTGTCCTCCAAGTTTGCTCTGGAGATATTTGTAGAAAGTGAACTCACTACCTTCTAGCTTCAGAGGCCCTGCTGGCTTTCCCTTGCAGGAAGTCCAGGTGAACTGCCCTATCTGCCCTATCAGGAGAGAAGGGCCTAGGGGAACCTAGGCCTCACCGCCCACAGGAGTGAGCCCCATGGGGGACCAGCAGCCTTTCCATTCATCTTTTAGGGTCAGTGTTGTTTACAGCTCTCTGACCTGGTCTGTCCTAGCTTCTTGCCTCCCTCCTAAGTGCCTGCCTTAGCTCCATTTAAAGGTCAACAGGTGATCAGGCCTTTAATCCCAGGAGGCAGAGGCAGGCGGATCTCTCTGAGTTTGAGGCCAGTCTAGTCTACAAGAGCTAGTTCCAGGACAGGCTCTAAAACTACAGCAAAACCCTGTCTCAAAA
>NW_004949119.1:3047591-3048769 GCF_000317375.1 Microtus ochrogaster
CAGACACATTGCCTGTAGCAATGGTTCAGTAGGTAAAGGTGCATGAAGATCTGAGCCTGGCCCCCAAGCCCACTAAAAGCCCGGGCAGTGATATCTTTTGTACTTCCCCAGTGTGAAGAGGTGGAGACAAGATCCTGGGACCTGCTGGCCCCTAGCCCAGCTGAAACAGTGAACTGGGGGTTCAGTGAGAGGTTCTGTCTCAAAAAAAAAATCACTAAGGATCAATGACATGTCTCCACAAGGTACGTGTTGCCAAGCCTGACACCCTGAGTTCCATCTCTAGGCTGATTCTCATTCTTATGCCCTCAAAGAAATAAGGGTAGCCAAAAAACAAAACAAAACAAAACGGTAGTGTGTGTGTATGTATGTATGTATGTATACATATATATATATTGGAGACAGGGTTTCTCTGTGGAGCCCTAGCTGTCCTGGAACTACCACTTGTAGACCAGCCTGGCCTTAAACTCACAGAGATCTACCTGCCTCTGCCTCCCAAGTGCTAGGATTAAAGGCGTGTGTCGCCACTGCCCAGCAAATAAATGGAATTTTAAAAGTGGCGGAGTGTGATAGAGGAAGCCACTTAATGTCAACCTCTGGCCACCCTATGCATAGACACTAGTGAACACACACATATGCACACACAAAGGTGGGGGCCAGCCTGGATATGGTGGTGTATGCCTTTAACTCCAGTACTCCGGAGGCAGAAGCAGACAGAGCTCTGAGTTTGAGGCTACCCCAGTCTATACAAAAAGACCCTTTCTCAACAAAAGAGAAAGGCAAGGGCATTTGCTGGGTTGGCTTATGACATCATCGCGGCTGTGGAGTTCAGCAATGGCAGTATGCTTGCTGAAGAGGCTGGGGACCTGGAAGCTGCTGCTCAGTCCATGGACTGCGTATCTCAGCAGTCCTAACCTGCTTCTGGAAGATTCTTGGAGGGCTGCTGCTGGAGCTTGGTGTCAGCAAGCTCTAGCTGCAGCTGGATAGATGTGTTCACCTGCTCAAAGCAAAGGGAGGCAGACCAGCAGCCTTTCCTGAATATGCTACCCTCCCTCTGCCAGACAAACAAATCCTCCATTTTTAAGACTCCATTTAACGCCGAGGCCTTCCTCATGCTCCCAGGGTGAGCGGACTCCTTCTTACTCCTTTGTAGTCCCGCTCTTTATTTATTTATTAAAGAT
>NW_004949119.1:3050069-3052257 GCF_000317375.1 Microtus ochrogaster
CCTCATTGTTGTCTAAGTTCTCTGGGATTGTGGGCTGGCTTTCTTTGCTTTGTGTTTAAAAACTACCTATGAGTGCGTACATGTGATAATTGCCTTTCTGTGTCTGGGTTACCTCATTCTAAATAATGTTTTCTAGCTCCATTCATTTTCCTGCAAAATTCAAGATGTCCTTTTTTTCTGCTATGTAGTATTCCATTGTGTAAATGTATCACATTTTCTTTACCCATTCTTCATTCAAGGGGCATTTAGCTTGTTTCCAGGTTCTGGCTATGACAAACAAAGCTGCTAAGAAAATAGTTGAGTACATGTCCTTGTGGCATGATTAAGCATCCTTTGGATATATACACAAAAGTGGTGTTACTGGGTCTTGAGGAAGGTTGTTTCCTAATTATCTGAGAAATGGCCACACTGACATCCAAAGGGGCTGTAACAGCTTGCATTCCCACCAGCAATGCAAGAAGTGTTCCCTTTTCCCCACAACCTCTCCAGCAAAAGTAGTCATCAGTGTTTTTGATCTTGGCCATTGTTACAGGTTTAAGATGGAATCTCAGAGCTGTTTTGATTTGCATTTCTCTGATGACTAAGGATGTTGAACATTTCCTTAAGCGTCTTTCATCCATTTTAGATTCCTCTGTTGAGAGTTCTCTGTTTGGGTCTGTACTCCGTTTTTTCTTTTTTTTTATTGGATTATGTGATCTTTTTGTGTCCAATTTCTTGAGTTCTTTTAATAGTTTGGAGATCAGACCTCTGTCTGATGTGGGGTTAGTGAAGATCGTTTCCCATGCTGTGGACTGTCATTTTTTCTTGTTGGCCGTGTCCTTTGCTTTATAGAAGCTTTTCAGAAGGTCCCATTTATTAATTGTTTCTCTCAGTGTCTGTGCTGCTGGGGTTCTATTTAGGAAGTGGTTCCCTGTGCCAATGCGTTCAAGTGTACTTTCCACTTTCTCTTCTATAAGGTTCAGTGTGGCTGGCTTTATGTTGAGGTCTTTGATCCATTTGGACTTGATCCACACTTCTTTCTTTTTTGTCTTTTGTTTTTTTTCTTCTTGGTTTTTCAAGATAGGGTTTCATTGTAGCTTTGGAGCCGGTCCTGGAACTTGCTCTGTTATTGACCAGACTGGCCTTGAACTCACAGAGATCCGCCTGTCTGCCTCCAGAGTGCAGGGATTACAGATGTGCACCACCACCACCATCCTACCCCACTCTTCTGTCTTAAGAGTTTTGATGGTACTTATTCATATGTCTGCCCCTTTCTAGTTTGTTAAGCAGTTAGTCTCAATTCAGCCAACACTAGTTGCTTGATAAATGCTTGTGGAGAGAATATGTGCCCCAGAATCTGAAAGACTAGTGTTGGCCCTCGAGATCAAGAGAGCCTGTGGAAAAAGCCTTTTAGAGAGAATATAACTTTTTATAGTGTGCTGGGGCAAGCTCTATACCATTGTACCATGCTTCCAGACTCACATGATCCTTGATGTCCACTAAGAGACCACTGAAGCATTGTCTGGGACTTCTCTAATTTACAAATAATGACAGTTGGATACTTTACACCATTTACAAACACAAAGTTAGCTAAAATACTGTGAAATAAACAACAACAGCCATTTCAGTCTTAACTAGTAGCCCACTCTGTGGGAACAATGGATGAGTTGACTTAGGAAACATTCTCATCTATTGAAACAGATTCTCAAGACCTACACAAAGGAGCAGCTTATTAGCATAGCTCCACAACATTCCGGGTGGTGATAAAGTGAATGTCTTTTTATTGTGTCTTAGATGCAGACAAATCAGTGTCATCAACTGGCCCTCATTAACTTGAATTATCTTGAATTAACTGAATTTGCAATTCTGCTCACCGCAGAAAAGCACTGGTTCGTTTTGTAGTTTGTCTCAGACGCTTGCTGGAACTCAGAGAAAATGGTTGCCCTTTGGAAGGGGATGGCGTCTCCAGTACACTTTGACTGAACTGGGACCGCATGAGCGTCTCCCTGTCTCCACAGGTACTGCTCCCAGCCTTCTCTGCAACAAACAAAATACCCTGCCATCAAAACAAAAGCCCCCAAACATATAGTACGAGCACAAGCATATAAATTTTGAATGACGGCCACAGAGGCTCATCTGACAGAAGGAAGCTCTAGAGTAGGAGACCTGGCTACAAACAACATACTTGTCTACCTAAGCAGAGAGGGCT
>NW_004949119.1:3055027-3056294 GCF_000317375.1 Microtus ochrogaster
TCATCAAAGAGAGCAGCAGGGTTCTGAGAATCTTCTGCTTAAAAAAGTGGATCAATGCTGGGGTAACTCATCGATTGCCAAATCTGTCCAATCTCAGTTCTTTTCATGGGTGAGAATTCAACTAAGTCCTTGTGGGGTTAGCATTCAGCAAGGCTGTGCTGGTTTAAGAAGTCAGGTTTGGACTATGTTGTGGAGGCCTATAACCTGCACTCAGCTGGTCTGTGGATTGCTTCGTGGTAAAGTTCTGAGGCAGCGCCCTGTGCCTGGCTGTTCATCTGGCAGCAGTGTGTCTTGCAGACTGGAGAAGAGGGAGGCCCTCTGAGTCACTCCTGTCTATCCTTACAGCCCTCCATCCCTTCTCCAGACAGAGGGTGTGGATCTCAACCAAAGCCCAGGGCAGGCTAGTGGGAGGGATAGCAGGTCACCCTGTACCAAACTGACCAACCTCCCACAGTGAGAAATAATGGCCCATTGTCCCTCTGCTTCCGAAGCTGTTTTGCTCTGTGTGGAGTGTCCAGGCAGCCTGCCAAACTGCCCTTGTGACTTCCTGGGGCCCAGAATTCTCTCTCATCTTCCTTCCACTACCTCCCACACCAACTCCAGAGACACAGGCAGCCACACAGCAGATACAGAGAGGCGTGGGGTGCAAGTCATAAGACAGTCTCAGCAGTGACCCCATAAAGCCAGCTCCTGGTTCCCTGTTTAGTTACTGTAGAGGCTCTTACCCAAAACTTAAGTTAGGGAGGCAGCTATAAGGTTGTGGACAAAAGCCACAGCAGGCCTAAAGCAGTGGCTTTTTCTTTGCTTTGTATCAGTCTCCCTCCGTGGGGAAGACTTGAAGTGGGCAGCAGCATGCCTGGTGCTTAAGAGAGGCTGCCTCTGACTGTACCAGAACTGGGCTCAAATTCTGCCTCCCCACCCTTCAAGAACTCAGCCAGGGAGCTACTTATGTTCTCTGAGGGTTGCTCTAAGAATTAAATGGAGCATATGTTCCTTTCAGAGCAAAGGAGGTGCCTGGCATGTGTTAATAATGATTATTTTGATTATGTTCATGATCTTTGTCTATGTCAGCACCTTGCATGTTGGGGTGGGTAGGTGTGTGGGTCGGTATAGGTGAGTAAGAAACAGTTCTCACAGTTAAAGAGCAGAATCTTCTAAAAGTGATAAAAGGCCATGTGGTGGTGGCACACACCTTTAATCCCAGCACTCAAGCGTATCTCAGTGAGTTCGAGGCCAGCCTGGTCTACAAAGTGAGTTCCAGGACAGC
>NW_004949119.1:3056664-3070657 GCF_000317375.1 Microtus ochrogaster
TGGCACACACCTTTAATCCCAGCACTCAAGCGTATCTCAGTGAGTTCGAGGCCAGCCTGGTCTACAAAGTGAGTTCCAGGACAGCCAGGACTATTGCGTAGAGAAAGCCTGTCTCAAAAAGCCAAAAACAAAACAAAAAAAGAGAGATAAAAGTAGCTGGATATGGTGGCGCACACCTTCAATCCCAGCACTTGGGAGGCAGAGACAGATGGCTCTCTGTGAGTTCGAGGCCAGCCTGGTCTAGAAGAGCTAGTTCCAGGACAGGAACCAAAAAGCTACAGAGAAACCCTGTCTCGAAAATCAATCAAACAAACAAACAAAAAACAACAAACAGCAAATTAAAACAATAACAACGTTTGCCAGCGGTCTGAGTCACTGGCTAGACAGGAATAGCAAAGTCCTTTCACATCGGTCTCTGTACCAACCCTGCGTCTGAATTGGGAGCAGCTATGTGAAGTTTGCACTTTGGGTCCTGTTATGCTGTAAATCCACTGTCTGCCCTAAATGATCACAAACTAGATTAAGCTAGAGAAGGCCCAACTCTACTGTGATCTGGAAACTGAAGAACGCTTGTCCTCCCCTAATTCGCTTCTGGGACACGAGTGTCTAGATCACTGTCTTTCATGCTGTAGTGTGCCTAAAAATGGCATCTTGAGGTTGTGGACCCCAGACCCACGCACGCTGTTCTTCATGCACAATAGGAGCAGTTATTACATGTACTGGCTTTACTTCGGAGACCAGTTAATTCCAGGATCTCCTTCACGGCTGGCTGCAGGCGCTAACCTCCCCAAGTATACACCAATACAAGTCCCTGCGTGCATTTCTGCCCTCCGTAGCTCTCCACCCTGTGTGCTCCCCTATTCTGGCCTCTCTGCCACCCCATCTCTCTGTACTCTTTATGGGGTACCCTGGGAGTTTTTTAAAGGGTACAGAGAGGTGGGGTAGCAGAGAGGCACGCACCATACCGTACCTCTCCACTGGACCATACCCCAAGTCCTGCTGTCCTTTATGAGCCGTTTGCCGAGCACTCTTAGTCACGGAGAATTTTGGCACCTGACTCAGGTTGTCCTCCCCACCTCTACCCTTTAACACCCCGCGACTCCAGCATCTCAGCCAACAACTCGTGCCAGTTCACGGTTTTGTGCAGTGCAGCCCACACCGATGCCCTTGCCTTGCTCCACCGGTGGACTTCACAGTGAGCCTCGTGCTCTCTGGTTCTCTCTGTATCCCTCTCCTTCTCCTCCTTCCCCCTTTTGTTTTGTCGAGACAGGGTTTCTCTGTAGCCTTGGAGCCTGTCCTGGAACTCACTCTGTAGACCAGGCTGGCCTCGAACTCACAGAGATCGGCCTGCCTCTGCCTCCCAAGGGCTGGGATTAAAGGCGTGCGCCACCACCGCCTGGCAGCCCCTTTCTCCCTCTAAGTCTTCAACCCCTCATTTTCCCCGGGCCTAAGCAAAAGGGGCTCCCACCCACTTCCATAGTATAGATCCCACTCCAATCTTCTAGGATTGTGCCCATTCCTAGAAGGGGTGGCGTCTTCAGGCCAAGGGATCCCCTCCCCCCCATATGAAGACCCATTTCCACATAGAGGAGCTTTCCGAATCCTGTGAGCCTTCCGCAGCCTGTTCCAGGGCCTGCATGAACTTTACCCTGTTGATGGAGCTGTGGGCTGTGTTCCTGCCTCCCCAGCTCCTGGTCGCCTGGCTAGCTTATGCCCTGAAATAACAACACACAAATTATATTATTTTAAACACTGCTTGGCCCATTATATCTAGCCTCTTCTTGGCTAACTCTTGCACCTGGACTAGCCCATTTCTAATAATGTGTGTAGCACCCCAAGGTGCGCTTACCGGGAAGATTCTAGCCTATGTCCATCCTGGGTTGGAACGTAATGGAGTCTGCTCCAGAGAGCAGAGCTATTGAGTCTTCTGAGCTCACTTCCTCTTCCTCCCAGCATTCTGTTCTGTTTACTCCACCCACCTATGTTCTAACCTATCAGGGCCAAGCAGTTTCTTTATTACTTAACCAATGAAATCAACAGATTGATATATGACACTCCCACATCATTACCCTCAGCTGGTTTGTGCTAAGGGTGGACCAAGTTGCATATCCATCTCTAAACCCACGCGATAGTCAGAGTGTGTAAACCTAAGGGGATGGCACTTGGCTGTGTGGGCTGGGTGGCCCTCTACCAGTACGTATCAGAGCCAGCGGCAGACAAAGAATGTGTGCATAGGGCCAGCTCTTCTGACAGGCCCTCTTTGAGCCCATGCAGGAGCAAGACTGACTTTACCTGCTGGATCTCAGAATTTCAGAATTGTGGACCAAGGACTCTCGTTTCCCACCTTTCTGAGCAAGGATGTCTTTAAAGTAATCCTGTGCTCACTTCACCATTGTGTGCTGGAAGTGGGTGAGGGCAGAAAGCTAGTCCCTAATTCATAGGAACTGGAGTCAGGGAACTAGTCATCTAAGTGGCCCCATTCTGACAGGAAGCTGGAGGGTTGGGGCAGGTTATCTGTGAAGTAATTAATGTCCTTGCATATAAGAATGGAAATGACTCTGTGAGCAAAGCATGGGCTGCGGAGTTGTAAAATATGTCCACATATTCACTGACACATCTGTCACAGGATGCAGCCCAATTTCCCTCCCCTTGGTATAAACTGGTCTGAGTAATTTACTCTTTTTTTCTGCATTTTCTTTATTTCTATATTTTTTTTCGTTTTCAATATTATGGATTTTTGTTTTGTTTGTTGAAAAAAATTCCTTATGTAGCCCAAGCTGGCATCAAACTCACTATGCAGTCAAGAATGACCCTGTAGTCTGGCAGTGGTGGCACATGCCTTTAATCCCAGCACTCAGGAGGCAGAGCAGGCAGATCTCTGTGAGTTTGAGGCCAGCCTGGTCTACAAGAGCTAGTTCCAGGACAGGCTCCAAAGCTACAAAGAAGCTCTGTCTCGAAAAAAAAAAACAACAAAACAAACAAACAAACAAAAAAACAACAAAATAAACAAACAAAAAAAGACCCTGATCTTCCTGCCTCCGTCTGCCAGGTGCCAGGATTCCAGGCATGTGCTACCACATCAGGCTTGGTCTTTTAGCAGTTTGGATGTGAACATTTAGATTGTTTACTGAATCCTGCTCAAAGTGAAGACCTTGAAACAATTTCTCTTTAAAGTTATCCTATCTATGCTCTCCACCCAAGATAGCCAGGAAATTAGATTCCCCCCTCCCCAGACAAGGTTTCTCTGTAGTTTCTCTCCAGCCCCCTTAACTTATTTTTATGTTGATGTATTTGTGGCGTATGCAGGGAGCAGCCAAAGTCCTGTGTGAATGCATATTAGACACGGGTATGGCCATGTCATGGAATCCCAAGGCCTCCAACACATGGGACAATTGGCAAAACTATTACCCATGTGGATCTAGCCCAAGAGAAATGGCAAAGCTTCCCTCGAAGGTATGAATGTTTATGGAAGGCTGATGAGTGGGAAAACTAGCAACAGTCCCTTCCTCCTCCCAGATGTCTAAAGCCTGAGACCACTGCCTGCAGACACCTCCTACCAAGACTGCCTAGCCCCTGCCCCTATGCAGGTTGTAGTGACAGCAATCAGAGAACCCCACCTCACCTCAGTTGCACTGTACGGACATCGTTTCTTCATCCCCTCCCTGCCCCAGCCAGGGTTCCTGGACCAAAGCTGCATTGGCCATGGTGGTATATATACATATATTTTCCATGTGGGTGCATGTGCAAATGTGTGCACATGCATGCCTGTTTCTTCGTTGATGACTTTAATTTACTGAGGCAAGGTTTCTTGTTGAATCCAGAGCTTGCCAGTTTAACTGGGTTTTGGATTGGGGAAGCCCAATTTGCCATATTTTCACAGTTTAGGACGAGGGTGAAAACTTCACAATGCTTGAGTCGAGGAAAAGTTCAGAGATAGCTGGTTTGTGAGTGTGTATGTGGTCGGAGTCTTTGCTCTCAGTCCGACTGTATGACTATTAAACATTATTAAACCTCACCTTAGAGATGAGGAAATGAGGTTCACGGGCTAAATTACCTGAGTTTTATTGAATTGAAGCCTCAATTGTCTCCATGTCTCATTTGTATGGGTGTCTGTGTGGGTTCAGGCATGCACTCTTATGCCCGAGGAGAGCAAAGGACTTTGGGTAGTCTCTATTGCTCTTCCCCTTACTCCCTTGAGGCCGAATCGTTTACTGAACTTAGAGCATTCGGTTTGCTGACCAGTTGGCAGAGAGCCTCAATGACCCACTTGTTTCTGGTTCTGGGTCTATTACTGGATTTTAATGTGGGGGCTGGGGATCGGAGCTCAGGTCCTTACCCGCTGAGCCCTCTCCCAAGACCCTGTTCCTATCTTCATTAGCGCGCACATTTCTTCTTCCCCCATTTATCTCATGCTGTAGCTTAGCCTCAAACTGGCAGCAATCTCTCTGCTTCACAAGAATCAGGACTGGCTGCTCCCTGACTCTCCTTGCACATCCAGAGAATTTGAGATCAGCCTTCCAATGCCTGGCAAACACGAACCCTACAGTTCTCCCCCTAGCTCTCCAGGCATCTCAACCAGGGGATCTCCTACTGGATGGAGCATGGCTTCTGCACGTCTGTGAAGCCATCCCATGCTTGAGTGGGAAGGAGGCTGCAGGAGCGCAACCGTGAGGCTCTCAGAGCAGAGCCCACCGAGACCGGCCCAAATTGGTTCCTTGGGAGCCCAGCCCCACCAGAAGATGACATTGCAGTGGGTGTTGAACCCACGTAAGAAGGGCATGGAGGCTGCAGACCTCACTTCGACCTCCCCGGCTCTGAAGTCCGGATCAGGCGGTGACTGCCTGCACTCTTCCTTGTTAGGACCCTCAGCCCGGAGGTGGAGGGGGAGCACGTGACCCTACGTGCTGCGGCGCCCCGCCCAGTCGTGACGCGCGCGTCCTCTCCCACCGTGGCCGCGCGGGTGCCGTTGCGCCGCCTCCGCCGTTCCCGGCCCTCGCCTCTGGGGCTGCCCCGTACATTGCCTGACCCGTGGCCCGCCAGCTCCTTCTCGCCCGGTCCCAGCCGGACGGTCCGAGACAGCTCACCCCGGGGGATCGTCGTGCCCTCAACCCCCGTGGCCCCTCCGGAGCAGGTGGGAGTGGGTGGCGGGCGGCGCGGCAAGGACAAGCGCAGCGGACAGCCCGGGCGGCGGCGGCGGGGTCCTGGCTGGGGGAGGCCAAGCTTGCGGCGGGGCGCAACGGTGTCTCCTTCACTTCGCCCTCCAGCCGCGTTGGCTGCAGCGCAATCGCCAGATAGCGGAGCGGCCTTAACTGCTAGCGGAGCGGCGGCGGCAGCGCCCCTCAGGACACCCGCAGGTACTACGTCGTCCGCCTCACGCCGAGCCCGGGGCCTAGGCCGAGCGGGCCGCCTGAGCGGACTCGGGACGGCCCTGCTCCCATAAGATGGCCGCACCGGCCCCAGCCCCGGCCCCGTGCCCTTCTGTCCGAGATCCCCTGTGGGCCCTCTGATCGTCCCCTGACCGCACTTCTTGTCCCTTCTACAGATCGCCTTTTCCCCGCGGCTTCGCTATGGCGGACTGTTGTGTACGGACATGCCCACGGCGTAAGTAGATCGATAGGCATGTCGGCGGTGGGGCTGCTGTGTCCCCTTTGGGAAACCATAGCCGGTCCCTCAGCGATCCACGTGCCTGCAAGGACTCTGCTGACGGACACGGTGCTGGGCTGTTGGGTTGCAGATAGGGGCTCGCGCCCTGGGCGTTGGTTCTTAGCCGTACCCACCCTCTGCTTTTGGATGTGTCATTTACAGATCCGAAAGCAAAAGAGAAACTGCTAGTTGTTGAATTCCATTTTGGAGAATTAGATTAGTCACTTTGCATGAGGAAGTAGCAGAGACCGGTGCACTACAAGGTCATTTCTCGTGTTCCTAAGGGCGTGGACGTGCTCTTTAGAATGAATGAGCTGCGGGAGCTCAGATTCCGTGCCCTTAAGCTTCACTGCATTGGCGGAGTACTTGGGAGTCATATTAATGTGTTCAAAGTGCTATTTGATATTTAGTTGCCGTAGATACTTTACTGAAACATAAGATGGTTGTATTTTACCCCCTATGTTTCAAGATGTTAAATTTCCGCCTCCGTGCCTCAATGTTGGTTTTGTTCTTGGAAGACATACTAAGGGATTTGCTAGGGGAAAATCCCTAAGTTTTGGTTTTTCTCTCAGTTAAATCAGTCAGTCCCCTTGAATTCCGGCAAGTGTGTGTACATGTACTAGTGTTTTGTTGTGAGACTGGATACATTGTTCCGGAATTAGATAGGCTACCCCCTACCCTATTAGAACAGTCTGGTAGAACTGCCCCAAGTTTATATTACCACATAGCTTTTAGGAGTAAACTATTGTTACGGATGGCTATTTAGAGTCAATTTTGTCGTGGTTCTAGAGGCGTCAAAAACATAGTTCCCCTTAATCTGCTTCCATGTAAATATTAGTCATAGTCCAATCATAATCCAGCCACATTAACTGGAGAATGTTTCTTTTCCCCAGCGATGTGTATCCCTCCATCCTATGCTGACCTTGGCAAAGCTGCCAGAGATACTTTCAACAAAGGATATGGTAAGGACTTTTCTTTTGATTTTAGGCTTTTTTTTTGTGCCACGCCTCATCTTGGGATGTTTTTAGCTGGAAAGAGAAAATGTGTACTTGGATCCCTCAGGAAATTGGCTTGTTTTTTCAGAGTGGATATCCTGATGGGTTGATGCTTTTTGTGTTACAGACTGCTATGCTGCACCAGGTTTCTTCAGGTCGAAGTTTACGAATTCTAACCTTTTAAGGGAAAAACTTGTACTTTTTTGTTCTGTGTTTTTTGAGACAGGGTTTCTCTGTGTAGCCCTGGCTGTCCTGGAACTCACTCAGTAGACCAGGCTGGCCTTGAACTCACAGAGATCCACTGGCCTCTGCCCCCAAGTGCTAGAATTAAAGGCTTGTACTTTTATTCTCTTCAGTGACAGCTCAGCCCCGACTTAGTGTTTTCATTTTGTGTTTGTGACTCCTGGAGGACTGAAGCCTTAAGGGGTTGTGGGCTTTTTAGAGTGAGTTTGAGTGATCTTCTCCCACTCCTTTGGGATAAACGTCCTTAAGTGCAGCTCTAAAAAAATAGGGTATTCTGAGGAAGTGACTTTCTTATCTAACATTTAAAAATGCTTGAAAAGGGTGTGTCAGGGGGTGGAGCCAGTTACCTACCAGCCTGCTGGGCAGCTGCACCACAGTTGCAGCAGAACTGATAGCTTTTTAAGTGTTCCTATCCGTGCTGTGTGGCAGAGCTTGCTTGTGTCCCTGGGTGCTGGGATTGTTTGGAATGTAATGTGAATGACGGGTGCACACCTGTAGAAGAGTCAAACCTTTGCTCTCTGTTTTTTGAAGGCTTTGGGTTGGTAAAGCTGGATGTGAAAACAAAGTCATGCAGCGGTGTGGTAAGTGACTTGGGAGTTCCCATGAGCCTTTGATTTCTAGTCCTGTAAATGTCTGCAGCTATTTTGCCTTGAGGACGCAGAGGTTAATTTTTTTTTTTTTGAGTGATTTACATGTAATCTGATTTATTGGCTTTGGATATGATTTCTGATTTTCATGTTTTCTTATATCCTGTCTACATATGTGTTACTATATGATTGTACAAAGAAGCTGGGAAATTTAGGTAGAAGTTGGTTATTTGGGTAGATTACAAACTTGAAGGCCAGAGGCTTGTAACCCTCTCTCCTAATACCCTCATAGTTCTAGGCTTAATAGTAACTGGCTTTTAATATAAAAACTGATCACTTAATATAATGGCTGTATTCTATCAGTCATCCATACAGATGTCTACATATGTCCATCCTGACTTTAATATCACTTAGCATGTTAATCCCTCTCAGCTGTTAAGAAAGGGATAAAGTAAAAGTATTGTGTGCTTTTTTTTTTCTCGAAAGGTTTTTGTTTTGAAATTTGGAGAAGGATGTGTTGTGTGTATGTTAAACTATGATTATGGTGCACTGTTGATAGTGCATACTGTTCTGCATATAATTGCTGTCTATTGTTCCTGGTGGGGCTTCTTAAAGCTCAGAGCTGTTGCATTTATGGGTTCTTACATTTGTCCTGTCCTGTGCTTTCCTTGGTTTGCAAAGAAGTCTAAATGTTTAGTGATGGCTGAGTGACTAACTTAGCTGGGATAAGAGGTTATAGAATATTGATTAGCTGATAGTTAATATTTTCTACTGTTGCTGGAGATTGAACCCAGGGCCTTGCATCTCTATTATTAATCTTTATTTTCAGCCTACCGGGTTTTTAAACATGTTTGTGCATGTTACTTTACCGTAAAATAAACACCATTGTTGTCCTTTAAAGTGCTTACTTTCAGGTGGGGGTGTAACGCAGTGCTTGAGGGCCAGTGCTGCAAGACAAACACCCCTTTCTAGTTGGTAGACAAACTTTAAGCTGAGAATAACCGGAGAATTGTATTAAGCACTAGATTTATAAGCCAAAAATTCTTGTTGGAAAGGAAAAGCTTATTGTAAAACACGGTTAGGGAAAGTTATAAAAGTAAGTCTAAGATTTTGAAGGATATCTAGGAATTGGATCTAAGAGGGTATGTTTTTTTGTTTTGTTTTGCTTTTACAAGACAGGGTTTCTCTGTGTTGCTTTGGAGCCTGTCCTGGAACTAGCTCTTGTAGACCAGGCTGGCCTTGAACTCAGAGATCCGCCTGCCTCTGCCTCCTGAGTGCTGGGATTGAAGGAGTGTGCCACTACCGCCTGGTGAGGGTATGTTTTGTTTATACTTTCTGAATAAAATTGGATAGTATTGGTGCTGTAATATACAAACCTACTCAATTAAATTCTATTAAGGCCATTTTTTTAATTGAACTGCAGAGATGTTCAGTCTACCCAAAATGTAAAGATAAGTTCACAGTGATGGAGTGAGTTGCTTTATTGTTGGTTTCATCTGACCCTGTTGTGCCCACAGGTTGATGTTGACTTAGTTTCCTGAGCATTCATTGGCATACATTAGACTGGTCCTTGGTCGCAGGACTGATAGATGGTAGTAGGTGGAGCTTGGGTCATTAACCATTGTCATGAGGGATTAAAAACTGAGAACAACTGCTGCCTATGTACATTTTCCATTTCAGTTGTTTGCTGGAAGAACGTGCTTCACATGTATTTAATGTTACCCTGTTTGATGTGCATGCAAAGCTACAGAGCTTTCCCTTTTGTCAGCTCTGTTGGCTCATCCCGCAGCAGGCTGTGCTGTTACGGTTGAGAAGACAGACCTCCACAGTTAATTAAGGGTTTTCCTCGGTGCTTCTCAGTTAGCCAGTGACACCTCATCCCAGACTAGGACTCCTAACTTTATAGCAAATGTTCTTTCCTAATATAACCTGGTGCAGTTTAGTTTAGTTTAGTTGGTTTTGGTTTTTCGAGACAGGGTTTTTCTGTAGCTTTGCTCTGTAGACCAGGCTGGCCTCTCAACCTCACAGAGATCCACCTGCCTCTGGCTCCCCAGTGCTGGCATTAAAGATGTGCACCACCACCTGGCAGTTTCTAATATTTCTTAACTCTACAGGTATCACAATTTCTGATAAACTTAAAACAAAATTTAGGGGGCTGAAGATATTGCTCAGTGGTTAAGAGCACTGGCTGCTCTCTCAGAGAACCCAGGTCCAGTTCCCAGCACCCACATGATAGCTCACAACTGTCTGTATGTTACTCCACGTCCAAGGAATCTGGTGCCTTCATACCAAATGCACATAAAATAAAGCTAAATAAATATTTCAAAATAATAACTAAAAAATCAAAACAGCCTTCCAGTGACTAGGATGTAGCAACACTGACAGAGGAACTGGAAGTCAGAACTCCAGCAGACTGCTGAAAGGTTACATTTTCCTTTGGGCCGTTCACTCAAGTGTGATGCCTGGTAAAGACAGATCCTTAGGTCGTCTAGAAAATCCTGAGATACAGCTTCCTTCTGTGTTTCCCTTTCACTTCGTATGCAACAAGTGCAGGTTGCATATGCATATGCAGATTGTTCTACACAAATCCATGATTAAAACTTTTTAAAAGATTATTCATTTTTAATGAAAAGCATTTTTTGTTTTTGTTTTTTTTTTTTTAAATTTTACATGTGTGAGTGTGTGGAGATACAGGTGGTTGTGAGTTGTCATGTGGATGCTGGGGACTGAATTTGGGTCTTCTGCAAGAAGTGTGTTTACTTACCAGCCATTTTCCCAGTCTGAGGCTAAGCTTTTTATGGTACTTTAGATTAATTCCTTTTTTTTTTTTTTTTTTGCTTACTACATACATAGTTTATATGTGTGATTAAAAATCAAGATGCTCCCCTACTCCACTTTAAAAAAGACTTTATTTTATGTGTACAGTTGTCTTTTTGACTACATGTGTATCTGCACCAAATGTGTGCAGTACTCACAGAGGCGGTAGATACTCGAGTTAGACTTAGCTGCCTTGCGTGCTGGGAATCAAACCCGGGTCCTCTGTAAGAGCAACAGGTGCTCCTAACTACTTAGCCATCTATCCGGCCCCATGGAAATGTGGTGAGTTGGGTGAGGTGTGGTGGTGTACACGTTTATTCCCAGCACTAGGGAAGCAGAGGCAGGTAGATCAGGCCAGCTTGGTCTACAAAGCGAGTTCCAAGATATCCAGGGCCACATAGTGAAACAAACCACAACAAAAAACAGTAAAAATATGGTTTGAAAGTTGTTTGGAAAGGAATGAAACCTAGTGAAGACTCATTTCCAAAAAAACAGAGGTACTGGAGAGATTAGCTTAGCAGTTAAGAGGGGGTGTTGTGCTTGCAGAGGACCCTAGTTCATTTCCAAGCACCTACATGGTGGCTCACAACTATCTGTAACTTCAGTTTCAGGGAAATCAGATTCCTCTGGCCTTCATGGCATCTATACTTCATATTCACACATATGCAAATTAAAAATAATTCTTTAAAAAGGAAAAAAGAAAAATAGACTATTTGGATTGTTGAATTTAAATTTTACTTACAATTTTTCACATTTTATGTGAGGATTATGTGTATGTGCAGGCATACATGTGTCATGTGGGCGGAGGTTAGAGGGTAACTTGCAGAACTCTGTCCTTTCTTCCTGCCATGTAGGCTTTAGAGATGGACGTTAAGTCATCAGGCTTGACAGTAAGCCTTTCTATCCAGTGAGCATCTCAGCAGCCCTGTATGTGTGATCTTTACTGACTAGTTAGAAACGTTAGGTGGCATTGTAGTGGCATCAGTAAGTCAGAGGCAATTCTTCACTGTTGGGTTTGCTTTGAAAGTAGCATAAGATAAAGATAGAATGTTCTATAAATTAGGCAGTGGTTTCTTCCAGGCTTAGGAGAAGGAGGCTTCATGAGGTTGTTTATTGTCTTGTTAGGAATTTTCAACATCTGGTTCATCTAACACGGACACTGGTAAAGTTAGTGGGACCTTGGAGACCAAGTACAAATGGTGTGAGTATGGTCTGACTTTCACAGAGAAATGGAACACCGATAACACTCTGGGGACAGAGATCGCGATTGAAGACCAGGTAGTGGTTCACACACTTGCTTTTGTGTATTTTTGTATTTCAAAAAGGAAATCAAGCTGAACATAAATTCTCATAAGCTCTTTTTCTCCTAAAATAGATCTGTCAAGGTTTGAAGCTGACATTTGATACTACCTTTTCACCGAACACAGGGTAAGTGTTTATATATATATATATATATATATATATATATTTTTTTTTTTTTTTTTTTTTTTTTTTTTTTTTTTTTTTTTTCGAGACAGGGTTTCTCTGTGGCTTTGAAGCCTGTCCTGGAACTAGCTCTGTAGACCAGATCCGCCTGCCTCTGCCTCCCAAGTGCTGGGATTAAAGGCATGCGCCACCACCACCGCCCGGCTAAATGTTTATATTTTTATGAAGTGCTTTGAACTTGAAGCATTCTTGTCTGCTCAGGAGAGAAGCAGTTTCACTTCAGTCATTCACTTCTGCTTGTGAACACTGCTCGACACTGTTGGCTTCAGAAATAGCCTCTTCACTGTGGCAGTGCTAATTGTTTCTTAGCGTTTGTGACTGGTAGTTTTACAAAACTCTTCTCCCTGTCACCCTGTGGGTTTAATTTATTTCGTTTTTATTTTATTTTATTTGGTTTTTTTCAAGACAGGGTTTCTCTGTAGCTTTGGTGCCTGTCCCGGAACTAGCTCTGTAGACCAGGCTGGCCTCGAACTCCCAGAGATCTGCCTGCCTCTGCCTCCCGAGTGCTGGGATTAAACGCGTGCGCCACCACTGCCCGGCTTATTTCGTTGTTTTTAATCCTGAAATTTTCATACTGCAGTTTATTTAAATCTTTCATGCCCCCCTTGTAGAGTTAGGTATATAAATCTCTGTCACTAGCATCATTTTGAAACTAGTCTTTCCTTTTTTCAGGAAGAAAAGTGGTAAAATCAAGTCTGCTTACAAGAGGGAGTGTATAAACCTTGGCTGTGATGTTGACTTTGATTTTGCTGGACCTGCGATCCACGGCTCAGCTGTCTTTGGTTATGAGGGCTGGCTTGCTGGGTACCAGATGACCTTTGACAGTGCCAAGTCAAAGCTGACAAGGAGTAACTTTGCAGTGGGCTACAGGACTGGGGACTTCCAGTTACATACTAATGTGTAAGTATTCCTTTATAGGCTCAGGATGCTGTCGGATGTCATTTCTTTTGATCTGTTTTTAATTTAAAGGGTGTCTGACATGGGATAGTTTTAGGAGCTCCTCAGAAGCATGTAGTGTAGACACTGAGAGTGCATGCTTAATGTCACTGAGGCTTGAGATGCTTTATAGCTTTAGGGGGTTGGGAGTGGGATGTTAGACTTTGACAGACTGCTACCAGTGCTGCTGTCTCTGTCGTGATGAGCTAGGATGGGTGGGGTCCTGGTTTGACAGGATTATTTTAGCATGTACGATCATGTGGTGCCTTACATTTTTAATTTGGGAGGGAGAAGCGGCTGTATCTTCCTGAGATTGAGCCATCTTAGTGTACATAGTGAGTTCTAGCCTGGCCAGAACTACATAGTGAGCACCTTTCTCAATAAAGAAAAAAGGAAAAAAAAAATGGTGTTTTTTTACCTACTCAAGTTAGATTACATAGAAAAGGACTTAACTGTTTTCCCCATTAAACAGTATATTGGTACATAACAGAAGTACAAAAGAAAACCATTTTCCATAATCCATAATTCCATTTTTTATGACATAAAAATGGAGGTTAACTGTGGAAAACTGAATGTCCCAGGAATTGAACTCAGGCTTGGTGGCAAGGGCCTTAAGACCCAGTAAGACACCTGTCTGTCTGTCTCTGTCTGTCTGGCCTTAAGACCCAGTAAGACACCTGTCTGTCTGTCTCTGGTCCTAGTCCCATCAGCTACTCTCAAATAGTGCATGGAGACTTCTTATTAATTTTGAAAGCTTGGTCTTAGCTTAGGCTTGTTTCTAACTAGCTCTTAGAACTTAACCCATTTCTATGAACTAACCTACAAGTTGCCCTGTGGTTCTTCTACTTCTTCTGTGTGTGTTCCCTCTGCATCGGCTGGTGACCTGACCCCGCCTTCCTTTCTTCCAGAGTTCCCCCTGTCCAGAATTCCCGCCTAAACCTCCTGCCTTGCTGTTGGCTGTTTAGCTTTTTATTAAATCAGTCACAGTGACATATTTTTACACAGTGTAATCTCACCTCTGCCTAGCCTGAAATTTCTTACCTTGATATATAAACTTTGTTTTGGTGAACATTTGTGTGTGTGCATGTGTTTGTGCGTGGTACTGCTGGGAGTTGAATCCAGGGCCTCATCCATGGTAGGCAATATTCTGTCCTTGGTCCTAACCCCTCTGCTCTGTGTGTAGGTGGTGCACACCTCAATCCTAGCATTTAGGAAATAGAGGCAGAGGATCTCTGTGAGTTTGAAGCCAACCTGCTCTACATAATGTGTTTCAGGACAGCCAGGAAT
>NW_004949119.1:3071212-3083969 GCF_000317375.1 Microtus ochrogaster
TGCTGTGAATCTTGCCTGGGCTACAGAGTAAGACTCATCTGTCTCAACCAAACCAGAAAGGACTTTGAAGCTTTCAGTAGAACTTTAAAGACCAGCTCTTGCACGCTAGGCAAGCATCCTAGTGGTGACTAGGCCACCTGCTCAGTGCTAGTGGTCGTTTATATAACATGCGGTGCTACAGTGTTACCCTGTGCCTTAGAAACGGTTACATTGTCTATTCTAGATTCTAATTCAAAATATCTTATAGCAATAATGGGACAGAATTTGGAGGATCAATTTATCAGAAAGTGTGCGAGGATTTCGATACCTCGGTAAATCTTGCTTGGACGTCAGGTACCAACTGCACTCGCTTTGGCATTGCAGCTAAATACCAGTTGGATCCTACTGCTTCCATTTCTGTGAGTACTTTTTCACCTCAGAATGGGGTTTTAGTTGTGGGAATTACTCTGGGTATATTGGATGGTGTGGAAAGCTTGCCCAGGAGTCACACAGGCCATGTTGACACATGTACTGAGGTTAGAATTGGAATGCTGCTTTTCCTGTGAAAATTGGGATAGAGGTTTGATTTTTCAAGCTAGCTCACTGGTGATTTGGATGAGAATGGCCTCCATATGGTAACAGATTTGAATGCTCGGTGGGACAGATAGCAGGTGTAACCTTGTTGAAGTGTGTGTATCACTTAGCAGGTTTTGAGGCTTCAAAAGCCCAGTCATTCCCCGTTAACTTTTTCTGCTTGTGCCTACCTGCCTGCTGCCCAGCTTTCCACGTGATGGTCATGGACTCTCTGAAACCAGGAGCCCTGAATTAAATGCTCTCTTTTTATAAGTCACCTTGGTCATAGTGTCTTATCATAGCAGCAGAAAAGTAACTAAGACAATCACAGACGTTCACTTGAGTTTGAGAGCTGCTGGATTAGTATTGCTGTTATCCCTGAGCCCCCAAGCCTGGCTAAGCTCCAGGTAACCCATGTTTGGAGTCCTGGGTTGTTTGTACTTGTGTTGGGGAATAATAATAGTATTTTTGATTTCATATTTTTGTGGTTTATGAAATGAGATTTGGTCTGAAAGGTCACTGAAGAAAGAAGCTAGAGTTTGGCAAGAGAAAGGATTTAATATTACTGTTGCTGGTGGTGGGGATGGGGAGGAACATCTTCCTGGGACTATTGGCCTAAAAACCTGCACCTCCAGGACCTACTACTCCCCCTTTTCTAAGGCCAGAGCAAGGTGGTTGGCCACTCTTGTCTGATTCTTGGCTCTTTCTTCTGTTTGTGTCTTTAGTCAAACATAGTGGCTTGGGTAGAAGAGCGTGTGCTGTGAGGGTAGGGGATTGACTTCCATTCCTGGCAGATCAGCGGCTGTTACTGTGTCAGGGACTGTCTGTACTGTATGTACTAGGGATGTCCAGGAGAGTTAGTGCTATTACATAAAGTACTCTTGATCCTCAAGAACTTGTGTTTCAGTACCTTAAGCAGGTGTGTTTTAGTCCCATCTTTGCTTTATGATAAAACATAAAACATATCAGACACAGTGTAAAGTGAAAAATACCCAGAATGCTTCTCTCTTTGATAAGTCAGTGACACATTTATGACTCCTGCTGTATCTGACTGCACCAGGAAAGCATTCTGCTCAGCACACCGTTCTCTCTCACATTGCTGGTCTTCAGATGTGTGCTTGTGGCACCATAGCAGACTGGATGCCCGTGTAGAGACCCCTTTCAGCTAATAGTGTCCATGGGAAAAGGTGGCTTGGGGCCTAGGTGTCATTGAGTGACTGCTGCCAGTCATTGTGGAATCATGGCAGCATTTCCCATCAAGTAGAGCTGTTGATGGCCCAGTGGAGCAGCGCCTAGAAGCCTAGGCATTATCTTGATTGCGTTTTGATGTTTATACATCACAAGAAGAGTCACTGAATCATTCCAGATCCATTGTGCTCGCAGCAAGATGTTAGCTTTATTTTGTAGCTCCCAGGATACTGAAGAGCCCAGTTGTCTGTCTAGGCTCTGGAGTTGGCAGTAAGTTGCAGGTGTATCTGTGCTGTGGCCTCCAGGCTGCATGTGTCCTGTATAGTACCGTCACATTGCTAGGTAACAACATTAGGGTGCAGTGTGGATGGACTGGACATGTGCGAGCATCTAGCTGGAGTAGTGGAGACTTGTGCTTGGAGCTGCTGCTTAATATATTTGCTCTTTAGCATTCCTGTCAACCCTCGAAGTCTGTGACCTAAATCCTAAATTGTCAGGGCATATAAGGAATTGGTAAACTTCCCCATTGGAGCCTCATGAGGCCCCAACTAGTTATAGCCCAAATCCAGCAGCTGCGAGTTAAGAGCGTGAAGAAGGAATTAAGCTGTGGGGATCTGAGAGAACCCTGGGAGTGGTGATTGTGGAAAGCCACAAGCTTATACATTCCTCATGTACAGTCCAAAGATGGCTTCACCTCTAGTGGGTCTGGTAGGCGTCATCAGCCACATTTTAGCTTTTGTGCATAGAGAAGACTCAACAAGGGTGACTTTGAGTGGTCTTTATATTGTGTGGATAATAGGGGTCTCCGTATACATCCCAAGGGGTATAAAATGTGTTGTTGGACCCTAATGACAATTTGACTTTGCGTTAATGTTTAATTTTAAGTTGCACTTGGCGTTTGCTTAATTCATGATACTAAATTTTGGTATCCCATTGAGTTAAAGCCCTGGGCTCTATAGTTCATGATGGGGAATACCCAAGAGCTTTGCTCCCTTCAGAAATGTCTTTCTCTTTTTCCAGGCAAAGGTCAACAACTCCAGCTTAATTGGAGTGGGTTACACTCAGACTCTGAGGCCTGGTAAGTGTTGTTAATAAAGTAGCATTGTTTTTACAACCTCCCTCTCCTTTTAAATAAGATTCATTTGTTTGAAGTGTCTGGGTGTTCTGCTTGCTTGAATGTCCACACTAGAAAAGGGCATTGGATCCAGATACAGACAGTTGTGAGCCACCATGTGGGTGCTAGGAATTGAACCCAGGACCTCTTCTATCAAAATTAATCAATCCCTCCCTCCCTCCTTCCCTCTCTCGTCCGTCCGTCCGTCCTTCCTTCCTTCCTTCTTTCTTTCATTTTTCTAGACAGGGTTTCTCTGTATATCTTTGGTTGTCCTGGAACTCATCTCTGTAGACCAGGCTGGCCTCAAACTCAGATATGCCTGCCTCTGCCTCTCATGTGCTGGGATTAAAGGCGTGTGCCATCACCCCTGCCTAAAATTAATTTTTTTTAGTTTATTGTTTTGTAAACGTTTCGAGCCTGTAGTGGGATGATACTCCCCTCCTGGAAAGTTGCAGCTTATGACCCCCTCCCCCTTCTCTGTATAGTGAGGAGGCGGCCTGAACAAGCACAGCTGCCTTCCTCATTCTGTAGAGAGCCCCACTCCTAACCATCTAACGCATTGTGTAGTTTTCTCACTGCTGTCTAAATGGTGTCTTGGACCAGAGTTTACTTGGTGCTTTGGCTGGTCTGTCTCTGCATCCCCTTGAGGCACAGGGGATTTCAGAGCAGCTTCGGGGTCATACGCAGGCAGATTGTCACTCAGTGGATCTGAGGTGGAGAGCCCTGGAGCGCTTAGAGCAGTTGACCAGTAAGGTCGCAAAGCAGCCCAACATTTGTAGTGGGGACCCTACTTCCTACACCTGACCAATTCCTGCTGGCATACCTGGCACCCTTCTTACATCAGCACTACCTGCCTACCTAATGTGTGCTTCCCACTCGCCCCAGAGGTCTCTTGAGGATTCAGTTACGATCTGGGTAGTATAGTGACCATGATTTTGGCTTAGAACGCTTTGAACTTATTACTAACCTTTTGAGGTCTCAGGTGTACATTTCCCATGATTGCTAGTATTCACGGCTCATCCAATGCCCGTTGGGATTAGTATGGTAGTTGTGGGCTTAGGCAGTAGTGGGGGTTGAGTGGTTGTCAGGGCCATCATGGTGGTTTGCTTTGTTTGCAGGTGTGAAGCTTACACTGTCTGCTCTGGTAGATGGGAAGAGCTTTAATGCTGGAGGCCACAAACTTGGGCTTGCCTTGGAACTGGAGGCTTAATCCAGTTGAAAGAAACCTCTGGGAACGGATATCAGAAGATTTGGCCTTAATATATTTCCATGTGACCAGCAGGCTCCTCCCCTTCCCCCCAGAAGGTGATCAAATCAAAGGATGATTAAACAAGAGCTGTATTTTAAATATTTAGACAGTTTCCTGTTGGCTGGTTTTAGTTGGATGGTTAACTGGTTACCAGTGCTGCCGTCGTGCAGTCACCATACCTTATTTAACTGTATTTAACTGTTAAATGTGCTACCCACCAGTGATGAAATAGACGTTTATGAAAACCGTGCCATGGTGTGCATGTTTGTTTTATGTTCTTTTAACATTGACTATTGTACTGAATGAGATGATGGATCAATGGATGTTTTAAGATGAGGTAAAAGATTTTCTTTTGTTATATTCAGCCATCATTAGAATTACTTTGATAATTCCCAAACATGACAAATTATGAATAAACAAGTGTACATAACTAATGACTCCACGTATGTGCAGTTACAGATTGGCCAGCCAGGGTCTAACCTTGGTTAATACTTTCTTCTGGTGAGCAGTTTGCTCTTTACCTAAGTCTGTGCAACCAAATTCCTGTGTCCTTAGCAGAATCCCACAAGGTCTTTGAGACTCCAATAAAATGAGAGGATCCATATTTTAGCATTCTTCAGTTTCTAAGTTTGTGCACAATTGCAGTGAGTCACTGTTAACTCATGCATGATGCAGCAGTGGTGCTGAGTGGTTAAACAGGCATGCCATTCCTGAACCCCAACTACAGACACCGGAGGAAGAGGACCCTGAGCGGAGCAGTGCGGGGACCAGAGGGCGGGGAGAGGAGGAAGAGGGCACCAACAGGAGGTCAGCGCTCTTTCCAGATAAACACTGCAAAGCCGACAACCCTTTTAGCCATTGTCTGGGTGATCTGTAGGACCCAATGATTCTGGTTTGAAAGCACAAGCTTCCCTGGGGAGGAGGTCCATCAGAGGTTGAGAGGGAGAATCACAGGCGAGAGAGAGGAGTCAAGTGTCGCACTGCTTGATTAAGAGCCTAGAGTTCATTTGAGGCTTTGGAGTACTTGGGGCTTCCCCATAGAAATGGTGCATATGGAGAACTTCTAGGGTAAGGACTAGAAGATAGAACTTTGCCTTGCCAAATGGGACCTGAGGGACACGGGTGCCTTCCAGCCCCACTGTATGTCCTAAGGGATTGGCAGGGGTGGTGGGGTGGCCATGTGAATCAAAAGACTGACTCTCGAAAGGTTCTGTCCCCAAGCACCTATCTCTGGAAGGTAGGTAACAGGCTGAAATTTGATCTGGATCCATTGCTTGCTAAGAAGGAACTATGAAAGGTACCCATACTTAGATGAAAGCAGTGCTCACCAACATAAGCCAACAGGTCACTGGCCTGCAGCCCTTGGGTGGCCTAGCGCCCTTAGCTAACAAGTGCATTTCATACTGCATTTGGGGGTTCGCCTGGTGGTGGTGTGGGCTAGTGTGTGGACATGTGGGCACCAATGTAGAAAAGACACTTCCCAAAGTAGACTGGACCAGGTCTCCTGTGTGCACTTGAATATGTATTCTCGGGAGGGAGGGGTGGGCACAGCTGGTTCCCTGGAGAACACGTCCTTGGCGGGGCTGTGGGCCTTGGACAGACTCAGCTGTGGGCTCCTGCAGCTGCACTCGGAGCAGCCTCTAGGTGTGCATCACCAGGGTCTTAGGTGGCAAATCTGTAGTGTCCCAGGAAGTGCCCTTTTTGCCTGAGTTCTTGAGGCAGTGTGCGTGTAAAGAACTTTACCCTCAAGCTGGGCAGTTGTGAGGAGCAAAGGCCCAGGTCAGTCAAAGTTGGCTCCTTCACTGCCCACCCCCTAAAGGACAATGTTGGAAAAGCCTCAAGTTTTTTTTTTTTTTTTTTTTATTTTCAAGACAGGGTTTCTCCTTAGCTTTTTGGTTCCTGTCCTGGAACTAGCTCTTGTAGACCAGGCTGGCCTCTAACTCACAGAGACCCGCCTGCCTCTGCCTCTGCCTCCCGAGTGCTGGGATTAAAGGCGAGCGCCACCACCGCCCGGCAAGCCTCAAGTTCTTGAGGTGCCTTGAATGAGGCCTGCTGTCCTGTCTGCTTTACACCTTGGACATCAGTTCCCTCCCTCAGACCTTGACTGGGGGAAGCAGAAATTTGAGCCAACAGAGAGGTGGTTCTCAGTTGATGGTCCCTGACGAGGACTTGAATTGCACACAGGAGAGGTTGGGGAGACCACAGCCCTGTGAAACCATGCGTAGACTACCAGCGGATCTGTCTTTGCTACAAAAGTACCCAGAACCAGGCTGCTCTCTTGCAGGGATCTATCTTGTCAGGCCCCAGGTGTGGTGTCTCCAGGAGCCTGTGGGTGGGAGGCAGGAGACATCTCTGATGTCTAGTCCTCATAACCTGTTGGGACTCTACTCAATACATGCAGCTGGCACACTTTATTAAGATTATTCTATCAGGCCGGGCGGTGGTGGCGCACGCCTTTAATCCCAGCACTCGGGAGGCAAAGGTAGGCGGATCTCTGGGAGTTGAAGAGCTAGTTCCAGGACAGATACCGAAGCTGCAGAGAAACCCTGTCTAGAAAAACAAAACAACAACAACAAAAAAAGATTATTCTATCAGATAGGGCCACAAGCCTTGGTGCTAGGGAGACTGCTTTTCTGGAAAAGCTGACTTCCTGTAGGAACCACCACCTAATAAATGGCAGATAGGGATGCTCAGAAAATGGTGTGTCCTAGTCCTTTTATTGTCAGGGTTAAAACTAGGGTCACTGACTGGGGTTCTCTTTAGATCTTGAAGACCAAGGAGAGCCCATCACCCAGGGGCAGGAGGCTGATGTAGACCCTGGCGTCTCGAAGGATGCGCTCATTCAGGTTCCGCACGCACTCAGCAGCCTTGTCCTTGGGTTTAGGACGCAGCACCTCTCCGCACCACAGGACCTGTGGAGGGAGGGGCGGGCCATCGGGAGTGGGGGGGGGGAACGGGGGGCGGTGCCTACGGTGTTGTGGGCGGAATTTTGGGACGGGAGGAGCCGATACCAGTGGGAACAGAGCCCTGAGAGGGAGCCGTCTAGCTTCTGCTAGTCCTTACTCTGAGCACAGCGAGCACTCCTCCAGGGCGTAGCAGCTGCAGGCAGCGTTCGTAGTAGGCGGTACAGTTCTCCTTGTCCGCGTCCACCACCGCTACATCGAAGGTTCCGGCCTCTCCCGCCGCCAGGAGCTCATCTTGAGGGACAGAGCAGGTGCAGCTGAGCTGCGGTTCCGGTGGCAGGAAGCCCCTGCCCAAGGTTCAGGGTCTCCAAGCTTGGTCCCTCAGGTTGGACAGTGCAGATGGGGCCCCTCCTGCGCCGGTGCTTACCTAAAGTCTGCAGGGCGGGCTGCAGCCGAAGGTCGATCTTGTGCTCCGCTTCGGCCTGCGGAAGGAGGCCGGTCAGACCGGCACGCCCCCGAATCCCCGAGCACGCGCAGCCGCAAGTGTGGGACTCTCACCTGCTTCCACAGGGGCCGCCCCAGCTCCGGGGGCTCCGTGTCCACCTCGCAGGTCACCACGCGGCCAGCCTCGGGAAGCGCCAGGGCTAGCGCCAGGGCGGAGTAGCCCGTGAAAGTACCTGTGGACCGGTACACTCACAGGCTCAGTCCAGGGTGCGGGGCGGGACCTGTGAGCTGGGTTCCCAGCGACCATGGCTGTGCGTCCCTACCCAGGTCCAGAGCTTTCTTGGCCTTGATGAGCCGCGCCAGGTTGGCCAGAAGCTGGGCCTGCTCGCAGGTCATCATGGAATCCCCCTGCGGGTGCTTCAGGGTCAGCTGTGTGTGGGGAGAGGGTGGTACCGTTCCTGCCAATCACCCGCCCCCGCACAGATTTTGAATCCTGCAGGGGCGCGGTGGCAGGTGTGGCCAAGAGGGGACAGGTCTCAGGGAACCCGGAAGCCCAGTGTGGGCCTCTGCCCAACCCAAGGTCACACAGCCACGTGAGATCCACCACGCTAGGAAATGAGGCGCCTGCTCTGGTCCCCCATTCCTACTGACCAGTCGCAGGCTCCGCAGCGCCGGATGCTCCCGCATGGAGCGGCTCAGCAGATACTGCCACAGGGGACTGTCCTCGGGGGGCAGCAGGCGCTGTTGTCTGGATCCCCACGAAGGCCACCGTCTCCCTGCCCGGGAAAGGGTGCCAGATCAGAGCCTGGGGTTTTAACAGGGTTCTAGGGCTCTACTCCACGCCCTCCCATTCCCGGGACTGCCGCAGCTCACCCAGCAACAGACCAGTGGCGAAGGCGGCGCCCAGGGCGGCCGAGCCCAGGGCCAGAACAGCGGGAACAGATAGCCGAGGCAGTGACTGGGCCATGGTGCGGTAGCTGGCGGCGGTGAGGTGATCACGTGTGCTGGAGTAGCGGGGATGGGACTGTATCGAGCCTGGGCTCCACCTTGTCCAGGCCTGCCGGAAGAGCCGCAGCCTTCGGGCACCATCTGGTGACACCTCGCCGTATTGCAAGGTCGGGCTGGGAGAACTGCGCGCCACCCGGTGGCCTCATGCAGAACTGCGTCTGGCCAGAGAGCAAGCTCTGAGCCTGGGGTTCTTAACGGGGTCTGCTGTGTAATCGCCCCCTCCTGGCTGCCATAGTTGCTGAGGCTCCCAAGAAATATATGAGCATGGGGAGCCCCCGGGGTGGTTAAAACGACAGTGTGTCCAATGGAGAAGTTCAGAGAGACCTGAGGGACCCTTCCTGGAGAGGTACCCAAGTTGAGGGAACCAAGGACCTGGTTTGGAGACCTGGGGGTGGGAGGGAGTTAGTGGGTTCTAAGACTGGGATGCGGGGTGTAGAATCTTGTGCCTATCCGTCTTTCTGAGTCTCAGTTTCCTTTTTGTAAAGCAGGGGTTACAGTCTTACCATGAAAGGCGTCAGATTTCTCACACACAGTAGGTGTTCAACAGTGGTAGCCACTGGTCAGAGAGGCCATCTTGGCAGGAGGCGTCTGAGTTCCCCTTGCAGAGCTATTCTACCAGACCAGTACTCCCTAGGCATTTATTGCTTACCTACTGTATGCTGAGCTCTGGTGGAAGGAAAGGCCTCTGTGGTTTAGGCTTGGAGACAACCGGACAGGCCCCAGTGTTACTAGCTCCTTTTCTACCCCGTGAAATCATGACTGGTCCTCACCTGACTCAGCGCTGGACGGGGTTGTGAGCAAAAGCACAGGCACAAGCCTTATCAGCGCTATCTTTAAAAGACTTGCTGCAATCCGCAGGGTCCCTGAGGCGCTTGCCATGGATGCCCGTTTCTTAACAACACTGGCAAGGCTCGGAGACCCTCCGAAGGCAGGCAAACTGGTGCAGGATGCGTGAGGGGCCCCAGTCAGGTCACCTAGAGCTGAGTGGCTGGAATCCTGGGCCGCAGGAGGTAAGGGCAGGGGTTCCGGGCCAGGGAGCATTGCCTCCATTTTCAATTAGGGTAGATTGGCTTCTTGACCTATCAGCGTCTGTCCCTGGTACAGAGCTTTCTTTAGGCGCGTGGTGAGCTTTCCCAGCTGCTCCCGAAACCCACCCCTAGGACAAACTCTTTGTCCTCGTTTCTCTGAACATTTTCGATCCTGAAAATGTCTCTAAGTTTGAGCCATGTTCTCCAGATAAGGACCGTGGAAGGGGAAGTTCCTTAGCATAGAGCACACAGCAGACACTGTACGCTTTCGGAATGATGAGGTAGTCAGGGACAATGGAAGCCTTTACTGAGCCCCTACTGGGTACCAGACGCTGTGCACCCGGCATCCCTTGAGTAGTTACGGCATCGTTTCCATTTTCCAGAAGAGGAAAGGGAAGCCCTGAAGTGGCCACCTCCTTGTCCAGCTGCCTTCTCTCCTAAATTCCCACCTTCATTACTCCTCTGGGACGCACACAGTGCAGTACTGTCACGGTGCCTCCAGCCCGCGTACGGCACAGGGTGCCTCTCCCACTGGGGATCCGCGTGGCCCACAGGTTTCCAGTGCACACCATAGCCTTCTTCCCTCAACCAGGAGCGGTGGGGGGGGGGGGCGCAGGCGAGGAGGGAGCCATGTCACCATATATCCCCGTCAAATTAAAAAACTAATTTGAAAAGATTAATGCCTTCCATTCTTGTTGCGTTGGCTCTGATACCTCTGGGCCTGCGGACGCTCTGCCTCCTGATTATTGAATTTTTATGGCCTGGTAATTAATTGCAGAGTCCCTGTTTTGTTCTATTTCTTTTTCTCTGACATTTTAATTTCAACAGAAAGCACTGGTCTCTATGCAAGATTCTCTCTGGAGACCCTAATGGTCTATAAAACAGAATGACTTATACACGTGGCACCCACTTCAGTTGGAGAGCAATTGTTTGAAACCTTGCTGATCACGCAAAATTTAATTTTTCCCCCCCCCCCCCCTTTTGCCCCTCATCTCTTGTCTCTTCCATTGCAGTGGCAGTGCCTTCACTCACAAGGAAGGGAACAAGTGTCACCTCCGGATCTGCTGCCGGGCCTTGTCGGTGAACTTGTCCGTGGGCATGGAACTGGGTCCATGCAGATATGGACATTCTTAGCCAAACTGGGTCACAGCTGTTCATAGACACAGGGCTGGGAGAGACCTCTGAGTTTTGGCCTGATGCCTCCCGCCTTCTCTTTCTTCCAGCCCTGCTAACACCACAGGCTTGATCTCTCTTCAGAGCCCCACCCCCAGCCCTGGGACTAGGCAGGCCTGAGCACAAGAAGAAGACTGAAGATTAAATTGAGCTGAAGCGCTAGGAACTTGAGTGTCTCCAGGAGCCAGGCAGGCGAGGCCGGTCAGGGGACGGTTCCCTGGGGCCTGTGTCACCATAGTGCCCCCCTTCTGCCAGAAGACACTACAGCCGCTCAGAAAGAGAGCCTGGTGTGGCCAGGGTGTCTGGGTCTTGGTTTGATGCTTGCAAACCTCTGGGCTTGGTGTTTTAAACAGTCGGTGAGCCCGCAACCGCGTCTGATCCGGTTCACCGGCTCCTATTCATTCCTCGAACCGAGCGGCGATGTGAGGACGTGAAGTGGATCCCTCAGGGTGGAGTGGGCCTCTGCGACCATCTGCCCATCCCTGTGTGGCCCCCCAGGAACCCTCTTCTTCCCTTTGGGCCCTGTGGGGTCTATTCCATATTTGGTTAGCTTCTCTTTCTCCTGGGCTTTCGAGACACCTTTGGATAGACTTCCAGTGCTTTCTAGTCCCTGTCTCTCATAGAGAGAAACTTGCAGTCTGACCCCCATCACGTCTGGGCCACCTCTGCTAGACTCAGGGAAGGCAGCACCTCTTAACTGAGATTTTGGGAGGCCAGGCTGAGACTTTGAGGACCCTAAAGGCAACTTAAGTGAATGGGTTGAGGCAAAGAGACCACAAAGCCGGGGTTTCTGGGTCCTTCAAACTGGCTGGGGCAGGGTGCCGGGGACGGGACCCATAGATTGGGTAACTTATGTGCTTACTGGCAACGGTCAAAACGCCCCAGTTTCCTCATTTGAGAGGCCAGACGAGGAAGCAACAACATGGGCTCGAGGGTTAGACGAACGAGCGTTCAAGTGTGGCATGCTCTGCTGATCTCACTCTGGGTGTGGTCGGAAGCTCAGGTGGATGAAACAGGATCGTTCTGTTTTGGATCTTAGAGGTTTGGTGGCTGCTGTGTGGGGCATTGGGAGTGGAGCAGCCTAGTTAGAGGAAGCAGGGTCATTGCAGGGGGTGACCGTGAAGGGAATATTGAGACACCACCTTTCCTCTATAACCGCTTCCCATTCTTCATGAAACCAAGAGCCTCGTGGCAACTCCCCCTGCCACCATGAGGTACTGAGCCTCCATATCCACACAGTAACTGGCTGGATGACTATGAAGCCAAAACTGAAATTATGAGCCAAATAAACCATCTTTCTTTCTCTCTTTCTTGTTTTTTTTTTTTTTTTTTTTTTTTTTTTTTTTTTTTTTTTTTTTTTTTTCGAGACAGGGTTTCTCTGTAGCTTTGGAGCCTGTTCTGGAACTCACTCTGTAGACCAGGCTGGCTTTGAACTCACGGAGATCTGCCTGCCTCTGCCAGAGTGCTAGGATTAAAGGCGTGCGCCACCACCACTGCTCGGCTAAACCATCTTTCTAACCCCCTTTCAAGATGCCTCTCCCTATAAATCCCAGGTGAGTCTTAATGTCTCGTCTTCCTACCTGAGCCTCCCAATTGCCGGAATTACAGGGGCCAATGCCATGCTGGTTTCTTTCTCTCTTTTGCTTTTTTTCTTTTCTTTTATTTCTTTTTTTCTATGATATTTACTGAGCTCTACATTTTTCTCTGCTCCCCTCCCTGCTTCTCCTCTCCCCCATCCAATCCTCCCCCAAGGTCCCCATGCTCCCAATTTACTCAGGAGATCTTGTCATTTTATACTTCTTATGTAGATTAGAGCTATATAAGTCTCTCTTATTTACTTCATTGTTGTCTGGGTTCGTGGTTTGTAGGCTGGCTTTCTTTGCTATATGTTTAAAAACCAGCTATGAGTGAGTACATGTGATAATTGTCTTTCTGTGTCTGGGTTACCTCACTCAAAATAATGTTTTTTTTAAAAATTATTTATTTATTATGTATACAGTGTTCTGTCTGTCTGTATGCTTGCTGGATATGAAGAGGGCACCAGATCTCACTACAGATGGTTGTGAGCCACCACGTGGTTGCTGGGAATTGAACTCAG
>NW_004949119.1:3085404-3096351 GCF_000317375.1 Microtus ochrogaster
CAGGACTGGGCAACTGCTTTCTCTCTAGGTTGTGTGTTTGTGGGGGGTGGGGGGTAGAAGTTGTCAGCACAGTGCACTTCATTCTTTTGAGAGTCCCACATCTCAGAGGCCAGACATGACGTCTGGAATCCTCTGGTGCTTCTGGTCTCTCTTCCTTCGTTCTTGGCATCCAGGAGCTCACGTGGAGACTTCACGATCTCACTGTTTTCAGGTAAGCTGGCTAGGAACTTCATCTGCAAGGTCCCCTTTGCCAGGTCGTTACCAAAAGAGTAACGTTGATGATAGAGGCCTTGGGGCAAAATTCTGCCTGCCACAATCCACAGTCTCCTGGAATGGTTATAAGGAGGCGGGCCCCCTCCTGCCTCCACCCTCCAATAAAGGGATTCAGACAGGACAGTGTGCTTCTCAGGGTCTGTTGATGACAAGCCACAGCGCCACCTTGTGGCCAACCTCAGTTTTGACTTTACAACAAACAACGATTCTCTCAACAGAGGCTCAGCAGTGAATTCCTAACACCTCTTCTATTCCTCTTCCCCAAGACAGAGTTTCTCTGTGTAACAGTCCTGGCTATCCTGGAACTCGCTTTGTAGACCAGGCTGGCCTCGAACTCACTGAGATCCGCCGGCCTCTGCCTCCCCAGTGCTGAGATTATAGGTGTGCGCCACCACCACCTGGCCCACTTGTCCCATCTTAAGATTGTTCTTACTAAAACCTAGCTCCTAACACAGCCCTCCTGTCTCGGTGAGACTCCGCCACAACCACCGCCAAGGTAGTAGGAGTCATATTGCCTTTCTCCGGGATCGACACCAGGCTGGTCGTCCGTGTTTGCTGGAGCAGTATCTGATTGGCTGAAGCGTGCGCCCGTGCTTGCTAGAGTAGTCACCATGCCCAGCTAGACCCTTTATTTCTCCTTCTTCCTTGTAGAGAAAGCTTTTGCCCTAGCTGGAACTTGCAGCATCCCTGGTTTTTGCTGCCGAGAGCAGGCACCTGGTGTGGAATTCCAGAGCCGTACAGGGAATCCTGCCCGGTGTGTAAACGGGATAATAGCAGTTAATACTTAGATCAGCCTTTCTGAGTCCGGGTCACTCCTTAGGATTTCCTGTGGGCTCTTTTAATCCTCACAGCAATAGTGCGCCAGGTGCCAGCCATTTCATCCCCATCTCATGGAGGACTAAAGCAACTCGCCCCACACGGCGCAGCTTCTGAGTGGTAGAGATTTGAACCCACGTGCTCTGGTTTCAGGATTTACAGTGTCTGAGAGCCATACTAGCCTGCAGGAAACTCCTTCCTCATCGTATGACTTCTCTTTGGGCAAGAGAGCTGCTTGAGCCCCAGCCATATCAGACGATCAGGAGGGAGGAAGGGATGGAACCGGACTCATTCCCAAACAGTGTCCTGAGGGTCCCCACAGACTTCTACGTTTATTCTTTGGACAACAGTCACATTTGTGACACTCTTGTGTCAACAGATACCTTTCATTTTTGTAATTATGAAAAAGCAGTTGTAACTTTAAGTTGACAGAAAGGATGGTGGTTTCTGGGCACAGTTACCACAGTGAAGACTCAGAGGTCAACCACTGACCGGAGGTCCCACAGCTGGGGAAGGGCCGAACAGGTAGGGCCCCAGAGAGATGCTAAGTGGAGCCCTCAGCGGGGAGGACCTCTCGGTAGACTTCCCAGCCTCTGGGAACACCCAGGACTACGGCTCAGATCTCTAGTGCTTTCTAGTCCCAGACCCATCAGGGTGGCACCAGCACGCCAGGCACTGGCTCCATCCATCGCACTAACGCCCGCATCAGCTGTGCTTGCTGCGTTGCTGAGGCGGCCTCCTGCGCACTGAATAATTCAAGCCTGTGTAATGGGATAATGAATTTACTGACACGCCAGTGTGGTCTCAGTACTTACAGTCTAGAAATCCTGACTCCCAGGCCCACTGGGCAGGCGGGCAGGCAGGCTGTCCTAACATCAAGAAGCTGTTGCCCCAGCCCTCCCTAGGGAACTCGGCCTGGTAGAGTAGAAAGCCCATTTGGGTCTCACTGGTTCTCCTACTGCTGAGGGAAGTGGTCAGGGGTGGGGAGACCTGGTGGGACCTGGAATGGGGAGTAGAGCCAGACAGAACAGCAGAGATGGGTGGGGACACCCAGCCCCTCCTCCACGCCTTGCTTCTCTGAATCCAGGTTGAGGCTTTGTAGTCTTGTCCCTGTTCTGTGCTGGGGATTTGGGGTGGCTCTGAGCCCCTGGGGAGGAGACCTGCTTCCTTTCCTGCTAACTTAGTGCTTACCTTTCTCTAGTTGTGGAAGGTTGCTGTCCCTCTCTGAAGACAAGCACCCCCCTGGGAGGCAGGGAGGCGGGTGGGCAGGGAGTGAGGCAGGGCCTCTCCTCTCAGTCTGGATACAAGGTGACTGGGGAAGGGTTGGATGGCTCAGTGGAGGGTTCCCCAGCCTAGAGAAGGCGTGAGCATTGTGTGGCTCTGCAGCTCTGAGCCTCCATCTGGCCCACCCTCCCCTCAGCTTTAACCTCCTTCCTTTTCTCTCTGCCTCCTGCCTGGGGCGCTGTCTGTGGGGTCAGATTGCACAAAGACACCTTTCCTTGCCTGACCCCTGCCAGCTGAGGACTCCAACAGACCGAAGAGGAGCTCAGAGCCCACGAAGCTTGGCTTTGGCTCTGCTATGTGTCAGGAAGTCCTGTCCCTATGGGCTTCAGTTTCCCATCTGTGTGGTGGTGAGAGGAGGCTTTCAGGGTCCCTTCAGGCTCCAGAGTCCTGGGGTGTGCCCCTAAGGGCAGGAAGTGTTCTCTGATTCTGCCCAACCCTGGCACACATGCTCACAGGACGCTTCCTAGGTGTGCCCCTGGGCATCCGGAAGCCCTAGAGGATTCTACTGCTCCTCTTTGTCCTCAGAGTGGAGACTAGGGAGGGAAAAGACTCCCTACGGCAGGGAACTGGGGAGCCAGAGCTGGGGGTTGAATAGCTGTGTTAACGTGTGAACCAGAGGATATTGGTGCACTTGTGTGGGGACCCTTCTCTGAGAGACCTGGGGCTCTGGGTAAGGTAAGGGCACAGGACCTTTGACTCAGGGTGAAAGGAACGTCCAGGACAGGACCCTCACGTTGCCTCTGTGCCACCTTTGGCCAGAGGCAGAGGTAGGCCGTGGCTGACTTCCACTTGGGGGTTATCTGTGCCCCGGTCCAGCACAATGCTAGTACCCGCAGCTGCTGCTTGCAGCTGGAACTCGTCAGGACTATGCTGGTGGCTAAAAGACAGAGCGGGTGGTTTTCCTTGGTTTTCCCCATAGTAACCAGGAGGCTCAGGCAGGGCAAGGGAAGCCATTACTTCCACGGAGCCTGCTGGCCCTGCTCACTTGTTTCCCACCCTCTGTGTCCCAGGTTCCAGGCAGGCAGGCAGGCTTTGCTGTCTTAGATCTTCTAGCTCCCCAGTCAGAGGACAACCCAGCTATTGTGATAGCCTTGAACCATGGAGCATTCTGTGTCCCCAGCTTGGTCTCTGGTCAATCATCTAGGACAGCATTTGAGAGGCTGTGAGTCTCTAGGCTGTACTAGGAAAAGATTCTCCTGGAACTTGTTCCATCTCCCCAAAGCCTCCGTGGGCACAGGCACATGGTCTCAGAGATGCTCAGACGGCCCAGCTGGTTGAGTGGCTTGAGCCAGATGTTAGACATACACACTGGGAGTCTCTGCAGTGCATGATGGAGCCAGAGGGAGAAGTGCCGGATGAGTCCAGCTGTCTCCAGGTTGAGCAAAACGTGGCACATTTGGGTCCATGTGTTTCAGAGGTAACTCATGCTGAGTGAGACAGAAACCTAGTGACTCAGAGTTACTGGGACCAGTGCCAGAATCATAGTCTCAGCATGGTGTCCTGGGGGAATTGTCTGCTCCTGGCCTCTCCCTCAGCTTGGAGTTTTGGGCAATGGCACCCCCCAGCTTGTGGGCTAGCATCCTTTTTGTATGCATTGCCTTTTCCTTTGGTTTACACTGTGTCCAGATTTCCCTTTCTTCTTCTGGATTGTGGGGGTGAGGGAGTCTCCTCTTCCTGCTTGCTTCTTTTTAACATTTACAATGACCCTATTTTGACATAAGGTCACATTCTGAAGTACTGGATATCAGGACTGCAAGCTATTGCATTATTCAACCCACAATCCACCATTTGGGGCCATTTCCTATGTAGCAATGGTTGTTTAGAGCACCAGAATTATGGGATGGATGGGCTTGCAACTAAAATACCAGTGAAAATGTGATGAGATAGGAATTTCCCAGAGCATCTCTCCAGGAGGTGGCTGCATGTGCTTGGAATTACTGATTTACTAAGTAACGTGGGATTGGGATGGGGTCTAGACCCTCCCCAGAGTAGAAATGTCCCAGTAACAGAATGAACTTGAATAATAGCAGGCGGTTTCTGTAACGCCTCCTGAGGTAGGGAGTCAGCTCGGGTTTCCTTTGTGGGACTCCTTTCCTTTAAATGAACGTTGACAACTGAAAGACAGTCATAGAATTGGGTTGTGTTGGCTCCGTGTGCTTTTGTATGGCATAGCTTACTCCATCACAGCAAGACTGACTCTGAAGTGCCATGTCCCGCTTGAGTGTCTGGTTTCCTTGCCCAGTCTTGGGGGCCAGAACACTTATTTTCTATCAGTTCCTTAGCACCATTCTTGGCACAAAGTAGGTACCTACAGATCTTAGCTCAAAGAATGAACACTGGAAAAAGAACAAAGGGATTTTAAATATCTATATAATGACTAAGGATTTAAAGATCAGTCAGCTCCAGAGCATGAAACAGTGTTAGGGAAAATGCTGAAATCCCCTTTAGTCAGTGGGAGAGTCTGGAAGAGACAGAATTACCAGAGGCCAGGAACAAATTAAAATCATTGTTACCAGGGAATAAGTGCTTCTCTGGGCAGCCTCACATTCCCACAACTCTGATTTTTGTACATAAGAAGGAGGCAGAGATTATAAAGATCACTAGGAAACTGGGTGGGGAGATGGCTCAGTGATTATGAGCACTGGCTGCTCTTCCAGAGGATCTGAGCTCAATTCCCAGCACCCACACGGCAGCTCACAACTGTCTGTAACTCCAGTGCCAGGGAATCTGACACTTTCACATAGACATACATGCAGTCAAAAGCCCAATAAAATAAATAATTAAAAAACAGATTTAAGTTAACTACATAGGAAAAACTCAAAACAGCAAACAGATATAATCGGAGGTGGAATTTGTAAAGTGAAAGGTTTGGGAAATTATAGAGAACATAGAAAGATGAAAATGTACAAGGAGTTAAGACATATTAAAGTTGGAATTAAAATCATTAATATGTATCTAATCTAATTATTTGAAAGGAATTATAGAAATAAAGGGAAAGAGGCAATATTTAAAATGACTAACTCATGATTTTCCAAGATTATTGAAAAAAATGTATGTCTGGTCTGGGGAGATAGCTCATTGTGTGATACCATGTTTGGGTCCTAGAAGCTATGCAAAAGCCAGATGTGGTAGTCCACATATATGTAATGCCAGCACCCCATGGGAAGACAGGAGACTTCCCTGAGGCTCGAGGTCCCATACGTAGAGCCGAGTGTGGAAATACCGAGTTTCAAGCAAGGATAGTAGTGAAGACAACTGACACTCCATTTGTTGGGTTTGTTCTCTGATTCTACACACGCACACACACATGAGCATGCATATACACATACACACAATCAAACACTAAACAAGAAAGCCCTCATAAATCTTAGTTTTGTGTGATGGCACATGCCTGTAATCCCAACGCTTGGGAGGTAGTGGCAGAAGGGTTGGGAGTTCAAGCCAGTTTCAGTGTTTGATGTGGGAGGTGGTGTATGCTGTGAATATGTTTTATTGCCATTGGTTATTAAAGAAGCTGCTTTTGGCCAATGGCTTAACAGAGTAAAGTCAGGCTGAAAGATATATATGTATCTATATACCTATATCTATCTATCTATCTATCTATCTATCTATCTATCTATCTATCTATCTATCTATCTATCTATCTGTCTATCTATCTATATGGAGAGAGAGAGAGTCAGAGAGAAGCCATGTAGCAGCCCGTAGGAGACAGATGCACTGGAACCTTGCTGGTAAACTACAGCCACATGGTGATACACAGATTAATAGAAATGGGTTAATTTAAGATCTAAGAGTTAGCCGTAAATATGCTTAAGCTATTGGCCAAACAGTATTGCAATTAATACATATTTCTGTGATTATTTTGGAAGTTTGGGTGGCTAGGAAATGAACAAGCAGCCTCCCCCAACAAATTGGTGCCAACATGGTCAACTAAATCCATGTAAAAACCTGAGAGAGCTTGAAAAGGAATTCTAGTCACGAACACACACACACACACACACACACACACACACACGAGTTTAATGCAGCTTCTTGCTTTGTTTGCTGCTGGAAAGCAGAGACATGGCTCCTTTAAGAGGTGTCCTGACTCAGCTTTAGCAGTAAAACTATGCAGCTAATTTAAAAAGTGTGACAGAGACTCCTTGGTTCACTAGCATGAAATGGCTCTGACTCTTTCAGGAGGTCTGGGTACAGAGCATTTAAATGGGGTCTGTTAGCAGCATGTTACAAATTGCTTAATGGTGACACAGACCTGCTGTGACCCTGAATCTAGGGCGGTGAGAGTAGCTCTCTGAGGCAATGAACATCTCTCTGCTATGTTGGATTGGGCAGAACAAGCAGGCAGGACCACATGAGTTGGTCCTCGCCATGCCTACTTAGAATTAAAAAAAAGGAAACATTCCTGATCAAAAAATAATTACAGATATGCATGCAATAAAGACAAATCCAGACAGAAAAGACTTCTAAATGGGTCACTAAATGTTGAATGAATGTACATAGGGTTGGGAGAGAGAAGAAAAAGAGTATAGAGAGTCATAAAAAGAGGTAAATTGTTTTAAAAAACAAAAGAAAGTCTTTAAAGAGACAGAGTATGGACAGTCATAGATTTAAAAAAGCCACATAAAGATTGAACACACACAGAGTCTGGATTCTATATATTATTGTTTTTCTTTTGAATTTTTTGACTGTGCAGGAGCTAAGTACAGAGAGAAATTTCATTGTATGGGCTGCCAAACTAAACCAACATATATATTTTAAAGGTATCTTGACTTCAAAATTTGGGTCTAAGGGTTTCTTGCTTTGGAAAAGAAGTTCTTCTTTTGTTTCCACAGAGGATGAGAACCTGTGGATTCCTTCCACACTAATGTGGTTTGATGAACCAAGACCCCCTGAAAGGTCACCATGAACACCCCCAACAATACTTTGCCCAATAAAAAGCAGGAAGCAGTTTGGAGAGAACTACACCCAAATTCCCTAAATGATTGTTTATAAGTGTTTATTTACATTTAAAGAGGGATATGCTATAGAGATGAATACTTTTCACTGGTATAGATCTTGGTCTATTAATACAAATTTTAGGACAATTTTGTTATATGTATATTTTTGCTCTTGATTAAGGTATTGTGTTTGTGCAGCTCATTTAAAATTGTAATGTATAATTAAGAAATACAGGCTAATAGATAGTCATCTATAATAGTCAAGCTTGTAGTCATGTTAGGTTTTCAAGATATATAGAGATATATTTCAGTTAGACAGATAACCTTCAAACCTTTCAAAGGCCTACAGAATATGGCATTTAAAATGTTTTAAGAACTTAGACTTTTCATGACAATGAGACATGTTTGATCCTGGCAGCACCAATTACTTCAAGAGGAAGACAGGCATCAAAGAGGCTCCTTATGGAGTTTGTTAGCCATTTGGGCAAGAAATTGCTCTTGTCTGAACTGCTTTACTGGACTTGCGGGACTCACAGAAAAATGACTGCTGAAGCTGCCTAAAGAAGGTGAGACAGTCCTTTGGGGTTCCTGCTTCATGAAAGAGTCTGCTAGACATTCTGCAGGACACAGAGGAAAGTGATTGACAAACTGCCAATAAAGGCGGAACTGTCTTTGAAATTTCCTGCTTCATGGGAAAGTCTGCTGGATACTAGGGGTCTGTATCTTGAAGACTGATGCCCTAAAGGTACAGAAGAACTTTGGATGACTGTCCAGACAGCGAGATGTCTCTGTCAGTTCTAGAGTTTTGGAAGTTGCTTATGATGCACTTCCTGTTTACTTAGGCAATATATTTTTCTAGAGTCTTTGATGGAGTTGAGGAATAAATATAATTATAGTTTTCCTTAGTTATGATAAAAGAAAATAGATAAAAATGTTGTAACCATAATTCTTGCTTGATACCTGTTTTGTTATATGTAATATTGCTATGTTATAAAACCTTCCTTTTTGTTTAGACAGAAAAGGGGAGGTGATGTATGTTGTGAATATGTTTTATTACCAATGGTTAATAAATAGCTGCTTTCTGTTCATGGCTTAACAGAGTAAAGCCAGGCTGAAAGAGATATATAGAGAGAAAGTAGGCAGAGTCAGAGAGAAGCCATGTAGCTGCTCACAGGAGACAGACACACTGGAATCTTGTTGGTAAGTTACAGCCACGTGGTGATACACAGATTAATAGAAATGAGTTAATTTAAGATCTAAGAGTTAGCCAGAAATATGGTTAGCTATTGGTCAAACAATAGTACAATTAATACAGATTTCTGTATGATTATTTTGGGAGTCTGGGTGGCTGGGAAATGAACAAGCAGCCTCCCCCAACAAGTGCTGTATTTTGCTCAAAGCAAATCTAAACTACATAAGACCTTGACTCAAGCTAGGCGTCAGTGGTGCACACCTTTAGTCCCAGCACTTGGGAGGCAGAAGCAGGTGGATCTCAGTGAGTCTGAGGCCATCCTGGTCTACAGAACAAGTTCTAGGATAGCCAGAGCTATACAGAGAAACTCTGTCTTGAGAAATGGGAAAAAATTCTCATCTATAGAAATTTCAATAATTTCATGCAAGTTGGATAAAAATAAATTAATATAGACACATATATAGGCACCATATGTATAGTCACAAAGACAAGTATCAGGAAATAGAAGCTCTGAAAGAATGAGAAAAAAACATTACCACTTTTATTATTAGAGGAGATTAGACTAGTGGCCGATTAATAACAATGGTAATTACTGTAGCAATGAAAGAGAAATATTAACTTTGAAACAAACAAATTTATATCTATTCTATGTGTATGAGTGTTTGCATGGATATGCACCCTATGTGTGCAGTGCATGCAGAGACAGAAGAGGGTTTTGGGTTTTCTGGAACTGGAGTTGCAAACAGTTATAAGCTGTCAAATGGGCTCTGGGAATGAAACCTAGGTCCTCCGTAAGAACAGCAAGTATCATCTTTCCAACCTCAGAGTATTAACTTTGAAACAAGCTTAAAAAGTGAGGTTAAGCCAGGCATGGTGGCACAGGTCTTTAATCCCAGCTCTTGGGATGCAGAAGCAGGAGTATTTTCCTGTGAGTCTGAGACTAGCCTGGTCTAGATATCAAGTTCCATCCCATCTAGGACTACACAGAGAGACCTTGTCTCAAAAACCACAGCATAAAAGTAAAGTAAATTCAACAGACAAAAAAATGAATTGAAAATATGTTATCACCAGGCCATGGTGATACACACCTTTAATCCCAACACTTGGGAGGCAGAGACAGGCAGATCTCTGTGAGTTTGAGGTCAGCCTGGTCTACAGAATAAGTTCCAGGATAGGCTACAAAACAACACAAACCCTGTCTTGTTTTCCCTACCCCACAAAAAAGCAAATAATGGTATTTATGTACAGTGGATTATTACCCATCCATAAAAATATGAAGTTCTGGTGTGTGTGGCAACATGAATGGAACAAGACACTATGTTAAATGAAATAAGCCAGAAACAGAAAGATAAACGTTCCCCCTCATTTACAGAAACCAAAAATGTCGATTAAGACAAAAAAAAAATCTGATTTCAAAAATGGGTAAATGAGGGCTGGGGAACCTACCATCATGCTAAAGTGCATGGTTAGCATGCTAGAGGCCTTTGGTTCACCCTTAGTACCACTAACAGATAAATGGAAGAGAAATAAAGGGGAGGAAATGGGACAAACAAGCTGAGTAGGCATTCCTCAGAAGATACACAAACAGTGAACAAATCTGTGAAGACGCTCTTGCTACTGATCACAAAGGGAATGAGAATTAAATCCATGAGCGATCACCTCACCCTGGTCATAGTGACTCATAAAAAAGATGAAAAATGAGAGATGCTGGCATGATGCTGAGAAAGAGAAGCTCGCTCTCCCACACCGTCGGTGAGTATAAATTAGTAAAGCCATTTGGGAACCGTATGGAGGTTCTTAACACACATGAAACAAGTTGGGTGTGGTGGTACAGGTCTGTAGTTCCAGTATTCAAGAAGTTGAGGCAGGAGGATTTGAGGTTAGCTAGACTATCTCAAACAAACAAAAATTCAAAATAGAATTCCCACTTGATCTACTGACCACACTCTGGTTATATATACAAAGGAAAGGAAACATTATATTTAAACATATATGTTTTTTCAGTGCTATTTATAACAATCAAGATAACAGAGCCAACCAAGATGCCAGTGGAGGAATGAATTAAAAATGAGATGTGCATATACAATGGGAATTTTATTCCTCCGAAAAAGCTAGTGAAATTTTGTCATTGTGCACCATAAATAGAGCAAGACACTATGTTAAGTGAAATAAGCCAGGCACAGAAATTTAAACAGGATATGTCATTCCTAAATTATGGAGGCTAAAAATATTGATCCCAGTAGAGAAGCAAGTAGAACAGAGGCCAGGAAATGGGGATGGGTATTACTCACAGAGGGAGGGTTTCTAAGGCTACCAATACCACAATGGGGCCTCTATAGTTTATAGCAGCTACACACTTTAAAACTACCAAAAGCAAGGGGGCTCTCAGCACACAGAAATAATAATTAAGGAGCCTGGAAATGTTAGTAACTATATTTGATTATT
>NW_004949119.1:3096551-3097621 GCF_000317375.1 Microtus ochrogaster
TCTAGGCTTTAACCAGAATAAAACTATCTTTTAAGAATGAGCATGAGGTTGAAGAGCATTGAACATATCTCCACATGGAGACACACGAGAATGCTAACATGGTTTACCACGGCCAAGGACTGGCTTTCAGTTGTGTGAGATCCTGGGTTTGATCATCAGCAATGGAAGCAAAAGCCCCTCTTCCAAAACAGGAGGTGGGGAAAAGCAGAAAAAAAGAGAGGCAAGTAGAAACAAAAATCCAAAAAACCCCCAATAACCCCCAATTTCAATCAATTAAAAAGAATGCAAAAAGAAAAATCCTTAGAAAATAGGACACCCCCCAAACACTCAAGATCAGATCACAGAAATACAACCAAATGGGTTTGTGATCTCTAGAAATAAAAGCAGACTGACTTTTCCAGACAAGGGTATAGACTGAAATATTGAAATATTTACCTATGAAAGCGTAGTGGGCCATTTGTGGCGAGGAAGGGGAACCAGTGCAGACAGGAGAGGTGGGGGAGGGGTCAGGAGTGCCATATGTGTGTTTGCAAATGACACAAGGAAGCCCTATCAGCTCATTCACTAAAAAAATTAACAAATGAAAAAAGCATAAACTACCAGACTGGATTTAAAAAGATTGTGAGGCTTGTCAGTTAAGAGCGAGCACTGCTGTTACAGAGGACCCGAGTTCGGTTTCCAGCACCCACACTGGGTGGCTCACAACCACCCTTACCTCCAGCTCCAGGAGATCTGTCTCCCTCTTCTGACCCCTGTATGTACCTGCACTCGTATCTATATATACACCCAAAATAATCTTAAAAAAAGATTAGCCTACTTCTCATAGTCATCTCAAGTGGAAGACAGGTGAGAAGGGAGTCCACAGTGAGAAAGAATCAGGGATGTACTAGCTGAAAAAAGCTACTCTTCTCATGCTAATGTCAGGAAAAATAGATTTTAAGACAACGCTGCATCACAAGAGACAGAGTGTGAATATAATAAAATTAAAATTTGACAAGAGAAAATTAGAGGTGAAGTCATATATACCTAATAATACAGGTTCAAAATATATAGATTCCTTTACTATTTTT
>NW_004949119.1:3097890-3098560 GCF_000317375.1 Microtus ochrogaster
CCAGAGGCCAGAGGCATTTGATTCCCTTAGCTGGACTTCCGGATGGTTGTGAACTGTCTGATGTGGGCGCTGAGCACTGACTCTGGAAAGGCATTGAGTGCTCTTCATCAGTGCGCCATCTCTCTAGTTCCAGATTATTTATTATTATTGCTTTTGTTGTGACAAGTGCCCGAGAGAATGCTTGTATAAGTAGCTTTCTCTTTTCCCTCTTTTTCAATGAGATGGAGCTATTGGCATTCAGAGCAGCTGTTCCAATTTTGCTCCTTCCTGGAAACATCCTCTTGGATACACCTTTAGATACATCTTTTAGTATTTCTCAGTCCAGGCAAGTGGACAAGATTAACAAGTCCACTCCTCATCATCTTGACACCCAGACATATCTCCCTGAAGTCCCACAAGGCCCATGTTTATCTCATAGTGCAAATATGCATTCAGCCCATCTCCAAGAATTGCTGCAATCACTGTTCAAAAGTCAAAGTTCAAAGTCTCCTGAGAGACTCAAAGCATGCTCTCAGCTAGGAGCCCTGAAAAGAAACAAACAAAAACAGCCTAGAGACTTTCAACATGTGATAGTACTAGGCATTCCCATGCTGAAAGAGGCAGACTGAGGCACAGACGGGGAACAATACAGAAAGACCAAGACTCAGCGGAACAAACATTAGCAGGGTCA
>NW_004949119.1:3098758-3106053 GCF_000317375.1 Microtus ochrogaster
CTAGGCTTCCACAGGCAGGGGCCGCTCCAGCTCTAGGGTTTTGCTAGCTGCAGGAGAAAATTAATCACCTTGTGCTGTAGCTTCAAAATATATAACGTTCCTTTTCAAACGTGGTAAGTTTTCTTGTCACCGTGTGTCCTAGTCACACTTCTATTGCTGTGGAGAGACACCACGACCACGGCAACTCTTATAGGAGAAAGCATTTAATTGGGGGCTGGCTACGGTTTCAGAGTTTTAGTCCATTGTCATCACAACGGGAAATATGGTGGCACACTGGAGCAGTAGTGGAGAGCTGTATCTTGGTCCACTGACTGGGTCTGGTGTGGACTTTTGAAACCTGGAAACCCACCCCCAGTGACAAACTTTCTCTGACAAGGCCACGCCTCCTAATCCTTCTCAAATATTGCCATTTCCCTATGACTAAACATTCACATATATGAGCCTATGGGGTTATTCTTATTCAAACCACCACAGTGTGGCAAGATACCCGAGAGAAACAAATTAAGTTATAAAAATACCTCCATTCCGACTTTTGTTCCAGAGTCTCATTATAAACCTGGCCAAAAGCAGCCAGAAAAAACAATGCAACAGCTTGAATGTTGGACTGCGTGGAGATTTCCTCTGCCAGATTAATTAGGCTATTGTGTGGTGGGGTAGACAGGATGAATGCCAATCTAGATGGCTTTCTCCTTTCTCATTTTTTCTGTCTGAATCTCAAACCTTTGAGATGTAACACAGCTATTCAGAAAGGGTCTCCTCCACTACATGGGTTAATCTTGTCTGGAAACCTTCATAGCCAAACCCAGAGGCCTGATACGCTAACCTAGTTATTTCCTAAGCTGATGAAGTTAGTGATCAAGGTAGACCATCTTATCAGATACATGGTTTGCAAATATTTTCTATTCCGTAGGTTGTATTTTATCATATTCATCTTACCTTTTTCATTTTGCTATTTTGATTATTTGCTCCTTTAGTTATGTGTCTGTGAGTCTTTGTGTTGTGTGGGAATATGCATATTAACACAGGTGTTTGTGGAGGTCAGAGGCATCAGAGCCCTTGGGTCTGGGGTTGCAGGCAGTTGTGAGCTACCCGACATTGGCTCTGGAATCAATTCAGGTCCTCTGCAAGAGGACTTGCTTTTAATTGCTGAGTGGCTCTCCAGCCTTGGTATTTTCTCTCTATTGATACTGTGCTTAGAGCCTAAGGTTCAGTTGAAATTTCTTTGACGCTCATTCTTTTGGAGCCGTAACTAGGAACCTCTACTAACTCCAAGATTGTGAAAATGAACCTTTCTCCTTCCTTCTTTCCTTCCTGCCTTCCTCTTTTACTTCTTCCTTTCTCTGTCTCTCTCTGTCTGTCTTTCTTCCTTGGGTCTCAGGTAATCCAGGCTGGCCTCAAACTCACTACGCAGCTGAGGATGACCTTGAATTTTTGCTCTTCCTGCGTCTACCTCCAAGAGCTGCGATAACAGCTGTGCACCACCCAGTTTATGTTGTGCTAGAGAAGCACCTCTCCTGAGCTCCATACCCAGTGCCTTTTGGAACAGAGTTTGCTACATAGCCTAGGCTAGCTTCAAACTTGAAATCCTCCCCACAAGTGCTAGCGTTACAGGCATGGACCATGTTGTTGTTGTTTAAAGGTAATTTTGGCTGGGCCAGGCTGATGTGTCCAACCAGCCTGACAACTGCTGCAAAGAATCCGTGTTCTGATGGGGCTACACTGCATGTGCAATCCCGCCTCTGTGGAGTGAGTACGCCTGCAGGCAGCTGGTCCACATGGCTGCTCGTGCTCATCTGGCGTTGCTGTGTGGGTCCATTGGTGTGGTCCACCGTGGCTGCTCAGTGGTTGCCTGTGGGCTGTATGAGAATGTACAAAGCACAGGATAGCACACATGTAGTTCAACACAAAGCCATAAGCTTAGATAAAACATTATTGGAGTTTTTTTTTTTTAAACTCAATTGTATGATTCTCAAGCATGAACTCTGTTGAGGGCATCACGTTGGCACATTGAAAGAGTGGACATACCTGCAAGACCCTTCTAATGTTCTTTTTCAATTTTACATACCATCCTCAGTTTCCCTCCCTCCTCTCCTCCTGTTCCCTCCCCCCACCTCCTTCTACCCCTTCTAAGGTTCTTATGTGACCCTAGTAATGGGTGACCCAAGGAGCAGATGTGAGACCAGGATTTTAGTGAAAGCCGTTTCGTGGGGGCAGTGCAGGAGTGATGCTGGAGGGTAACACAGTGGAGGACTGTTCTGATGGACAGAGAGGTTACAAGCAGCCCGCACGCTGCCCTTTGGAGACCCTGGGAGAACATAGGACAGCACTTCTCACCCTTCCCTCTCTTAGTGTTTGTGGGACTTTCCCGGGCTCTGCAGGATGCCAGTAATAACCTTCCAACCAAAATGTCTCCAGATGTTATCAAACGTTTCCCATGGGAGCAAAAACACCCCTGCCAAGGTGTGGGAGGACATGTCTCAGAGTCATCCCATCTAAGAGGCAAGGGCCTCTCCATCATTGTCTTAGGGTTGCTTTTGAGGAGGTTCAAGGCCCACACTCCTGAACTATCCTGAAAGTCAATTAAACCTGGTCCTTGGCAGGAGGAGGTGCACAACGGTGGGATAGTTAGCAGCTTTGTGACAGTTGTGGTAAGAGGAAGGGGGCATCTACCCTTCAGGTGGGTGGACCCTGCCACTCTGGAAGCCCACGTTCCTGGGGCCTTGTAAAAGAAGCATGCAAGAACCACGGAAGGCAGGCCACCCCAAGGCAAGGCTCCAGCCCTCAGCTCTGTTCTGAGTTCCTTACTGTGTCATGGCCCTGGCTCAGGACCTGCAGGAGAGGGAAGAGTGGCAGGAGGCTGACAATGCAGTGAATGATGCGACTTTCCTTGTTAGGAAATGCTGAGCTGTGCCCACAGGTCAGCTCTGGTTCCTGATCCACCTGCAACCTTTCGGGATGTTCTTCTTTTCCAGTGTGCTGTGTGGCTTTGATCAAGGCACATGCCCTCTCTGGTCATTGGCTTCTTTTCCAAAGTAACCTTGAAAGGTCCTCACAACTCTAGTGGCTGCTGAGAGTCCAGGGAGGCAATGGGAGCCTCCAGGCAGCAAGAAGAAGCCTGGCCAGAAAACACCATTTCTGACAGCCTGGCCCCTTGTGGTGCTGCTGGCCTCTGATCTCTGAGCATTTCCCCAGCACGCCTGACACCAGCCCCCGGTCACAGGCTTGTGCGGCCCCTTGCTCACTCACAAGCATCTGTTACAGCATTTACCACGTTAATAGATTCTCTCTGAGAACGAGGCAGGTGTTCACCACCCAAGCCAGAAAACATCAAAATCACATGCTCTCTGAGCCTTTCTGTAGCGGGCAATCGAGTTTAGAATGACTCATACAGTCTAGCAGATAATAAAACACACATAACGTTTGCTTTAGGGGACAGGTGAGGGCATTTTGTGCTGTGCAGGGGAGAAACAAAAACTTGGTCTATTTGGAAGTCAGGTAATTGAATACAGATGGGCGGAGGTAAATGAAAGAATTTAGCAAATATCTCTGTGGAATAGCTAATGGGAATGAGACAGAATAGGAAATTAAAAATTATTCGAAGCAGATGGACCATTCTTTTGAGTTTTTAAAAATTTATTAGGGCCAAGGAAAAATGTGTCTGTTTATTTTCTATAGCCATGAAATTAATGGCTTGGTAAGTTTTGCTTGGGCAATTTTATGACTGCTGTGTCATCTGTCATAATTTGGGGGCTGTTTGATATGGATTTATGAATGTCTCCACCCCTCACCCTCCCTGATTTATGGGTGCAGGTCACACGTGAGTGAGGGCTGTCTGATTTTGAGAGTTCCATGGCAGTGGCAGCTCAGCCGGGCAGACCCTAGGTAGGCAGGGATTTCAGGGGTCTTTTTACCTAAATATGAGTGGAGAGGAGACAGTGGGGACTGGACCTGACCTGGCTGAACTCTGCCTGGGCTGGAGAGGAGGTGTGTGGCCAGGAAGGCCAGCCCACACTGCTCGTGTTCTTGACTCTTGACTGGGAGCTGACGGGTACATTGCTGCAGTCTCTATCTGGAGCCTTGGACCCTCCCATCTACTGTGGTCATCATATGCCCTAAGATCTAAAGCTTAGGGAAAGAGGGGGAAAAAATCTCATTATTTGAGGATCTTTGTGGCCTGGAGTTGTGGTGCCAAAGTATTCTCTACGTGAGGTGGAAACACTGGGTTTTGAGGTGGGTGGACTGGGTCTATTTTCATCTCGGTCCTCTTAGCTGTGTGGCTTTGGGCTGGCCACTACCCTCTCTGATCCTGTTTTCCCTCCTCTCCAAAGGTGGGGTAGAAACCTCTCATGTTAGGAAGGTTTTGGGGATCACCCTCAACATGAACCCAGCAGAGAAGTGGCAAGAAACAACCTGTCATCTCAAGAAGCATTTCCCTCTGGCAGACGGGGAAACTGAGGCACAAAGACCGCTACGTGATTTTCTGAGGTCACATCTCTAGCTGATTGGGGCTGGCTTTTCTCAATGACTCTGGCTTCCTCAGTTGTGATGTGGCAGGCCCCTGGTACAATGGATTAGAGTATCTGCCTGTTACTGTATCCCCTGTACTCTCTGCCTAGGGTCTTGTTTCATTGCCTCCCTGGACTGCAGGTGAGGAAACCCTGTGAATTGTTAGAAACAATCAAAAAAATCTTGGTGTAGCACAAAGAAACACACAAACAAAGAAAAGTAGCTTAGCAAGGTACACCTTGAAAAAAGGGTATACCAGAACTCACACCAGGCTAGCAAACACAGATGTATTTTATCCCTAACATAGGTGACTGCATCTGAGCCCATTGGTAGGAGCTTGACTTCACAATCTGATGCAGTTAGATAAAGGGTAAGGAATATGAGTCCTTGCCCAGTTAACCCTTCATAGAAGAAACTGTTTCTCAGAGTATGAGAAGTGTGTGTGTGTGTGCGTGTGCATGTGTGTGTGTATGTGTGTGCATGGGCACTACATGCATATGCCCAAACTTGTGGTCTTTCACACACATACATGAATTTCTTTTTTCTGTTTTTTTTTTCAAGACAGGGTTTCTCTGTGTAGCCCTGGCTGTCTTAGAACTCACTCTGTAGATCAGGCTGGTCTTGAACTTATAGATACCAGCCCAGGCTTCTCTGCTGTGGGACAATGGTCTTGTACCCTGTAAGGATTTGTCACTTATATTGGTTTAATAAAATGATGATTGGCCAGTAGCCAGGCAGGAACTATAGGTGGGGCAACCAGAATAGGAGAATTCTGGAAAGAGGAAAGGCTCAGTCTGCAGTCGTCACCAGACACAGAGGAAGCAAGATGAGAATGCCTCACTGATAAAAGCTGCAGGACCGGGTAGGATAGAAACCTCTGTCAACATTTCTCTCTGTGTTTGTGTACTGGTCTGGTACACTGGGTATCAGGGTTTTTCTGATAGCTTTATGGAATGGGTCAATAAGATAACCTCAAAAAATTTATGGTAGAATCTTCACCAACTCAGCATTCTGGCCTCTCAAAGCTCCATAGTGATATCCAGTTTGCTCCCCAGCAGCAGGCTGCAGGCTTCAGGCGAACTTTAGCTGGTTAACACCATGATGGGCAGGTGGAGCTGGGCATTTGCAGCCATTACTTCCGATACAAATCCTGTGTATGACACAACCTTGCTTGGCCTGAATCTCAGCTTTTGTGCTTTATCAGGTGGGGTGAGGTGGGGAGTTCAGAGAGCTGTGCAGTGCTGAGAGCTGGCAGTATTGCCAGCAGCTGACCCTCAGAAGGAAACACGCATCACGTAGGACTGCTTCTGCAACCATAATTCCTGAATGTATTTGTATGCACCCATCTTGGCTCACCTGGTAGCTGCCAAGCAGAGAGAAGGAAGAAGGCTTTCTCCCACAACCCCTTTTGTGGCTTTAAAGAAATATTTTAAAAGTAGTAAAATGAAGTTGTGGTTAATCTGTGGTGTAGCATTTCCTTCCTTTCTAATGCTGACTACTACTCCATTCAGTGTGTACACTGTATTCTGTTAGCGGATGCTTGCGGAGCTTCCAGCGTTTGATTTTGTGAACAGTGTTCCTGTGTACTAGGTGTGTGACTATCTCTTGGTTGAGTTGTGCTTTTAGGTCACTTGTCTAGGTGTGTGACTATCTATCTCTTGGTTGAGTTGTGCTTTTAGGTCACTTGTTTATCCTTGCATCTGCTGAGGGAGGCTTGGGTTGCTTCATGTTCATTCCAGCCAGTTACATGTCTTTGAAAAGATACATGCTATCATCTCCCTGGGCATATATCTAGAGGTGGTCAGATCTAGTGCCAGGTGTATGTTTAATGAGACTAGTGAGCTATTGTTTGAAGTGGTCAGGTCAATCTATATTCCTGACAACAGTGGGTCTAGAATCTTGTACTGGCTGGTTTTGTGCCAACTTGACACAAGCTGGGGTCATCAGAGGAAGGGGCCTCAGTTGAGGAAATGAGATCAAGCTGTAAGGTATTTTCCCAGTTAGTGATCAATGAGCGGAGGGCCTAGGCCGTGGTGGGTGGGGCTATCCCTGGGCTGCTGGTCCTGGGTTCTATAAGAAGGTGGGTTGAGCAAGCCATGGGAAGTAAGCCAGTAAGCAGCAGTTCTTCATGATCTCTCCACCAGCTCCTGCCCCCGGGATCCTGCCCTGTTTGAGTTCCTGTCCTGACTTCCCTTAGTAATGGACAGCAATGCTGAAGTGTGAGTCAAATAAATCCTCTCCTCCCCAACTTACTCTTTGGTCACAAATTGGTTGCAATGACAGAAACCCTAAGACAATTCTCCACAGCTGCACCCATACTCTGACGATTTTCATAGGTTTGGAGTGGTGTCTCATTGTGGCTTTAATTCATATTTTCCGACTGACTGACTGACTCTTCGCAAACCCTTGGCTAGAGGTCCATGATAGATGTCATCCTCAGTCACTTGTCCCTTGGGTTTTTGAAACAATGTCTTTCCATGAATCTCATTATAGCTTATTGATTAGCCTAGGCTGGTTGGTCAGCAGATCTCAAGACTCTTCCTGCCTCTATACCCACAGGTTTTGGACTGCCACACCCCGCTTTTGTTTGGGTGCCGGGGTCTATTTCAGGCCCTCATACTTGCAAGGGAGGGCACTTTACTGATTACCAGCCCCTCAGCCCCAGAAGATTCTTAACTTTGTGCATCTTGCTAGGCCCATGCTCTATCCCACCATCCTTGTAGTTTCAGGTATTTCATGCAAGTCTGTGGTCCAGAGTTCACCTGACACCTTGTGGTCTTGGGTGCAGC
>NW_004949119.1:3106363-3106987 GCF_000317375.1 Microtus ochrogaster
CAGTGCTCTTAACCTCTGAGCCATCTCTCCAGCCCTCTCCACTTCTTTTTTTCCTGGCAACGTCTTCCTACATAGCCCAAGCTGTCCTTCAAGTCATCATTCTCCTGCTTCCACCTTCCCTGAGCTGGGATTACAGGCAGCACTATTATCCTAGATTCCTGTATCATTTTTTTTAGCATCTTTTGTTGATAAGCATCCTTTCTATACTGAATCGCCTTTGTATATTTGTTAAAAATTATAACCATTTCAGCTTCATGGCTCTGTTTATCTTAATGCCAATGCCAAACAATCTGGCTAGCTTTTGGTAGCGGTCAATGCTCCCTTTCAGACATGAGTTTTGTTTGTATGCATGCAGATATGTGTGGAGGGTGTGTGTGTGGTGCGATGTGCTGCAGAACATGTGCGGAGGTCAGAAGACATCTCGCATAAGTCGGTTCTCTCCTTCTCCAGTGTGGTCTGGGCTTTTGAGTTTAGGTCATCATGCTAGGTGAGAAGCACCTTTACCCAATGAGCCATCACCACCCCCCCTTTTTTTTGGATTTTCGAGACAGGGTTTCTCCGTAGCTTTTTTTGGTTCCTGTCCTGGAACTAGCTCTTGTAGACCAGGCTGGTCTCGAACTCACA
>NW_004949119.1:3107962-3109866 GCF_000317375.1 Microtus ochrogaster
TCTTCTATCTATCTGTTGCTTTCATTGGTTAATTAATAAAGAAAACTGCTTGGCCTGATAGGGCAGAATTTAGATAGGTGGAGTAGACCAAACAGAATGCTGGGAAGAAGGGCAGTGAGGCAGATGCTATAGCTCTCCTCTCCAAGATGGACGCAGGTTAAGATCCTTCCCGGTAAGCCACTACCTCGTGGTGCTACACAGATTATTAGAAATGGGTTAATCAAGATGTGAGAATTAGCCAATAAGAGGCTAGAAATAACGGGCCAAGCAGTGTTTAAAAGAATACAGTTTGTGTGTTGTTATTTCTGGGGCTAAGCTAGCCATGCAGAGCCAGGCAGGACGAAAAGCAGGCCAATCCACAGCTCCATCTACAGGGAGAGGGGTATGTGATATAGGTGTCCCATTCAGATGTGAACACTTCATCGTCTAGTAGTTCCTGCATGTTGCCCAGTTATGGCTCTCTGTGCTTATCGCCATCTACTGCAAAAAGAATCTTCTCCAATGAGAGTTGAGAAATGCACTGATTTATAGATATGAAGGAAACAAATTCCAGAAGATTCCACCTCAGCAAAGCTGGTCTCTTCTTAGTCACCACCAATTTCTTAGCTCTAGGTGACTAGCATCAAGTATCCCAGCAAAGCAAAATTTCGCTTTAGTAATTCTGGTATCTTGTTAATCACAGCTGTTTTTTCAGCTCCAGCTAACCAGAACTACAGGATTTTAATTCAAAATACCAAATGGTCATGAGGAAGTCTTTAACCTTCTCTTTGAAATTTCACAAGCCAGACCCCCATCTTCTGCACTGCTCATAGGTTCCTAAAGAACATCCCACTGAGCTCCTTAAAAAAATATACTTTGTTTTCTAATTTTTTTCTTGTAATAAATATGACAAAGGTATATTATACAATGAAAAGCTTAAGATACTGAAGAAATATAGTCAGGGTTAAGGTTATCAGAGGGAAAGTTCTCCTGTGCTCAGGAACCAGTAGGATGAATATGGTGAAAATGTCTAGTCTATTGAAAGACATCTACAGATTTAATACAACATCCTTCAGAATTCCAACACAATTCTGCACAGAAATTGAAAAAAGTCATCTTAAAATTCATATGGAAACACAAGAAACCATAGATAGCCAAAGAAATCCTGAACAATAGAAACACTGCTGAGATATCATCATTCCTGTAGAGGTTTGAAAGAAAAGGGCCCCCCAAAGGGAGTGACACTATCAGGACGTGTGGTCTTGTTGGAGTAGGTGGGTCTAGTTGGAGGTAGTGTGTCACTGTGGGGTGAATTTTGAGGTCTCTTTTCTTGAGCTTCACTCAGTGTGACAGTCAGTTGACATCCTGCTCCCTCTGGTCAAGATGTAGCCAACACCATTTCTGCCTGCATGCTGTTATGCTCCCTGTCATGCTGGAAATGGACTGAACCTCTGAAACTGTAAGCCAACATCTCAATTAAATGTTTTCCATATAAGAGTTGCCGAGGTCATGGTGTCTTTTCATAAAAATAAGAACATAACTAAGATAGATATTAGTGAGGTATTGCTGTGATAGACCTGGCCATTTTTTTTGGTTGTTTGTTTGTTTTTGTTTTTTGAGACAAGGTTTCTCTGTGTAACATCCCTAGCTGTTCTGGTACTAGTTCTTGTAGATCAGCTTACATCTGCCTCCCAAGTGCTGGGATTAAAGATGTGTGCCATCACCACTTGGTGAGACCTGACAATGTTTTAAGGAGGACTGTAGACAGACTTTGGAACCTTGGGCTAGGAGAACTGTTGAATCATCCATGAATCTCTGGGATGAACCTGGGTGATCTTTTGATGTGTTCTTTTTTTATTGATTTTTATTGAGCTCTACATTTTTCTCTGCTCCCCTCCCTGCCTCTCCCCTTCCTCTTCAATCCT
>NW_004949119.1:3110704-3111810 GCF_000317375.1 Microtus ochrogaster
CAATTTCTCAGGTCTGCTCTGCTTGCTAGAGGCAAGCAAGTGCTCTCATTTAAGAGAGGCTTCCTGACTCAGCTTTAGTTGAAAAACCCTGTAGCTCTTTTAAGAGGTCCTGCCACGAAACACTTAAACACTGTTGATGAAAAGCTGAATGCACGCTTTTCAGTTTTCAGCTGTAGCAGGAAAAAAGCTGTGCTGTTTTAAAATGCCGGCTTTCTGGGCTGTCCTGCCAGGACAAACTCTGACTCTTTCAGGCAGGCAGTCTGACTGAGTGTGGTCTGTGAGCAGAATGCTGCAGCTTTCTTGCTGGCAGGGACCTTGAAACACTGTAGAGTTGTGGCAATGAACACGGCTCTGGCTGGTACCTCAGTCACAAGGCTGGAATCGCAGAAAGCTAAGGAATGGCCTGGATCCAGCTGGCAAAGCCATGGCTTTAATCCTACTGATTTTGCTTGGTAACTTAAAGACTCATGTGGTCACAAAAGAGACATATACAGTAAAAGAAAGACTCAAAGTCGAAGAAAACGTCTAAATGATTTACAGTGTGTTAAAAATATTTGCAGGCTAAAAGTTAAAGTTCTTAAAGTAAAAAAAAAGAGAGTGGTTGGGTGTGGTGGTACACACCTTTAATCCCAAGACTTGGGAGGCAGAGGTAGATTGACCTCTGTGACTTCAAGGTGTTGTAGGACACACCTTTAATCTCAATGCCTGGGAGACAGAGACCAGTGGATCTCTGTGAGTTCAAGGACATCCTGGTTTACAGAGTTATTCCAGGACAAAGATATACAGAGAACCTATCTCAAAAAATAAAAGTGAAAATAAAAGAAATAGAGGTTAAGTAAAGCTGCATAAAAATGGAAAATACACAGAGAATCTTGATACTGTATGCTATTATGCTCTCTTTGAGTTGTTTGAAAGCTGAGGAAGGAGCAACAGCTGCTAAAAGATATTTGTAAATGCTGCTATACTAATCCAAGATAGATATTTTGAAAATACATTGACTTCAAAATTTGGATCTATGTTTATGATGCTTTGGAAAATTCCTTCTTTTGTTTTCACAGAGGATGAGACCCTGTGGATTGCTTCTATCCCAATATGGTATAATAGAC
>NW_004949119.1:3133056-3148042 GCF_000317375.1 Microtus ochrogaster
TGAGTAGGACTTGCTGATTTGGCCAGGTTGGTTGATTGTCCTGTGTCTATCTCCCCAGCACTGGGGTTACAAGCACACCCAACCATACCTGCCTTTTTAAGTGGGTGCTGGGAATCCAGCTCAGGTCATAATGTTTATAAGTCAACACTTTACTGACTGACTTATCTCCCTATCTTCAAGGGGTGGGTTTTTAAGAAGTTAAACCAAATTAAATTTGATTCAAAATTTTCTTTCTTTATTTCTTTTTTGTTTGTTTGTTTTTGAGATAGAGTTTCTCTGTGTAGCCCTGTAAATCCTAGAACTCACTCTGCAGACCATGCTGGCCTTGAACTCAGAAATCTGCCTGCCTCTGCCTCCCGAGAACTGGGACTAAAGGAGTGCACCACCGCCTACGTACAACACTTTGTCAAGATGGATAAGTAACTCCAAGAATTCCAGAACTTGTGCAGACCCCGAATTAAACCAAACCAAACCAATCAAATGAACAAAACAACATGGTGTTGTAGCTCACGCCTATTATCCCACCACTGGGAGGACGAGGCAAGAAGATTGCTGTGAGTCTGAGGTAAGCCTGGTCTACAAAGTAACTTCCAGGCTAGCCTGGGCTATAGAGTGAGACCCTGTCTCAAGAACAACAGGGTCCAGGAGGTAAAGGCACTTGCTGCAAATCCTATGAACTGAGTTCCTTCACTGAAACCGTCTCCCGGAAGTTGTTCTCTGACCTCCACATGCATGCTATGGTACATGTACTCAAACATACAGAGTAAATGTAAACAACAGTGAAGAGCAGGGGTTCGTTCAGTTGTGTGTATCCATCCCTAAGGGTTCATTTGTGGGAAATAGGGTGCCTGCAGAGGAGAGTTCACTGTGGTTGTATGACTGGCTTGGAGCTCGAAATGGTATATGCCTGATCTCCCATCTGTGGTGATGAGAAGCAGGCTGGAGAGGGCCTTACTGTGTCATGTCCCACATCCCACAGGTATCCTTTCCCGACACAGCTTCTGAGAGTCTCTGATGGGAAGCTCAGTGGTCTGCGATGCTGTGGGGAAGCTCAGCTTGTTCCAGAATGGAATTCTCTCCCCTTCTGATGATTGTGGGGCCTTTGATATCCTGGAGGACATGTGGGTGTCAAGACGTGCATTTGTGAGAGAAGTCACTCATTCATATATCACATACTATGGGCATAGCTCCAAGGCAGGCCTGCGGACACAGTGGCTGCGGTCTTCAGTCCACTGGGAGAACAGATATTAGGCAGCTGAGCATGTTATCTATCACAAGTGGTGAATCTGCAAAGATAAATCACAGTGTTGGTGTGGTAGACTGAAGGAAGGAGCCAGCTTAAGGTTCATGGAGGTAGCTGAAGGCAGACTGGCATTTCTGTGAATCCTGAGAGCTGAATGGTGATTGGCTGAGGGAAGAAACAGGCCTATATATTTCAAGTCTGAGGATGTTGAGATGAGCAAGATCTTGGTTCCTTCCAGGACCTGCTCAGCCCGAGTGGAGGGAAGAGGCTGGGGACATGTGGAGCCAAATGCTTGAGATGGTGACACTGTATTTTATCACCCAGACTAGCAAGACTTGAGAGTGGAAGGACACTCCATTCATAATAACAGGTCACCTACGTGTAGGTCAAGGTATATAGATCTGCATTTTATTCTCAGGAGCATGCATAAAGAATGTGGGAGCTTATTGGAGTAGACTCCCAACTTGGCCTTTGTCCCTGACATCATGACTTTGTATGACTTAACCTTGTGAGTCTCCGTTTCCTTGGCTACCCAATGGAGGCAGTGATGATGGCTACTCATGGGGTTGGGGTTGGTGGAAGGCAATGGGATAAGACATGTACAATGCGAATAGGAAGTAGCTGGTACTGGAGTCAGCTCCCTTTGCAAGTCCCATGGAACTGTCCCCCTGTGTTAGCTCTTTTCTTGCTGTGAGTACCCAACAAAAAGCATGTAAGGCATGGATGGTTTATTTTGGCTTTGAAGTTACAGCCCATCAGGGAGGGAACGCCACAGCAGCAGGAGCTTGAGGCAGCGGCCACACGGTTCCCACATCCAGGAAGCAGAGAGAGATGGGTGCATGTGCTCAGATTTCTCCTTTTCATGCTGTCCAGGAAGGCCCAAGGGAATAGTGTAGCCTACATTTAGGGTGGGTTTTTCTGCATCCATGAATTTAATCTAGACAATCCCTCATGGGCTCACCCACAGGCTTGTCTCCCAGGTGATTCTAGACAATCCCTCACAAGCTCGCCCACAGGCTTGTCTCCAGGGTGATTCTAGACAATCCCCCATGTGCCCGCTCACAGGCTTGTCTCCCAGGTGATTTCAGATCCTGTCAAGTTGACAACCTACCACATACCCCTCTAGGTCTAGCTGTCAGACTGCAGGGTTTTCAGTGCTCCTGGTACTCTCCCTGCCAGAAGGCAGTTTGCATCATGAAATCTTGAGGTTTAAATGAAGTGTGAAGGGGATGTCTACCTGCCAGGAGGTCTTTACTGGTCTCCATGCTACATGGCAGATGGGAACAGCCTAGGGCTTTGCATGTCCACTGTGGATCCCACCCTGGACCCTCTGAGTCAGGGCTCCTTGAGGAATGCCTCAGGGGTGGGTGTGAAGAAGGGAGAAGAAAGCCTTCCCTGAGGTGTCCTCTATCCTAGGGGGCTTCCCCAGGTGACTCCTGCAGCTGTCAGCTGAAAACACACGTGGCTTGTGTCTGTCCTTCTCCTTTAAGAGAAGTAAAGAAGTTCCTGTGAGGGTGGTGGGGGGAGAAGGAGAGATGTAGGCCAGAGGGGAGACCACATTTATCTCCATGACAAGCCAAGGACAAACGCCCAGCCTGGAGCATTCCGGAGCAGGGCCAGTAGGCCCCTTAGTCCTCTGGCTTTGGGGAGCAGAGCATGTTTGTGAGGAGAGCCGTGTGTGGGGAACAGGCAGCTGGACATGGAAAATAGGGGAAACAACCCTGGGCCTCTGCCGCCCTTTTGGAGGAGTCTGGGTTTAATTTTCTGGTCAGTGTGACGAGGAGGAGCAGGAGAAGAAAGGAGCGAGCTGAAACTCTAATTCGCTCGGCTGGGGTCTGTCACTCAGCGACCAGCCGCTGACGACTCGGGGCAGCTTCAGCTGTAAGCAGCCCATGATTTATGGACACTGAGTGAACTCCTGCGGCAGAGACCAGCTTGGAGAGCAGAACAGCAATAGGGCTTTTTTTTTTTTTTTTTTTGGCAGGAGACAGGGTCTGCATTTTCCTCATTCATGCCAAACTGCTTTGCACGGCAATTAGCTCTGTCCTCGTTTAGTCTCCAGTCCCAAAGGGTAATGGAAGCCATATATCATCTTCAAGACTGCTAATTATTGAACTCCCTTACAGGTAGCTTTGTAACTGTGAGAAGGGCCTGTCGGCCCGATATTTATTACTCCTCCAATAAGTAAGCAAAGAGGGGGGCCAGGGAGTTGGGGGACAAGGAGAAGGGAAGGAGGACAGGAGTGGGGAGAGAAATAAGTTTTTTGAAAGGCTGCCCAACCCTTGCCCAGGGATCTCTGACATCCCTCTGCCAACCTGCTCATCAGAGGGCTGACATCTTTATTCTGTAGAGTTACTTTTCATGCTGTAGGAATCAATGTGTCTGTAGAGCCTGGCTAAGGGTGGGGAAGGGGACTAGGAAAGTGACAGCCAGGAGGGGACAGAAAGAGTGGAACAGAACCTCTATCCAGCTCCAGAACATTCTTCCACGGTTCCTGGCCCGTGGGTGGGACTGGCAGGACGGAGTGAGGACTTGGGGCTGGGCTTGACCATCTCTGTTCTTTCAAGGGATGGGGTGTGTAGAACTAATCCTGAAAGGTTTCATCTGGGTCCTCTGCCTTCCGTCTGGTTGTCTGTGTTATAGGCTACACCAGGAGTTTCCATAGTCATGGGGAACTAAGGGACAGGTCTGTTCTTCTATTTAGATGAACTTAAAAATTATAATCATTATTATCCAGGGTAATGGATGGCTGTTTTAAAACATAATACAGTTAAAGCAAGAGAAAAGAAATCCCAATTTTTAGGTAACATTGGAGGCTACACTCAGCACCCAGCCTGGAAACAGTACTTGCTGAGTGAGAGCTCAGTCAACATGGCTGTCTCATACATTCTAGGTATGGTGACGATGGCGATAGAGATAGATGGATAAGACTGTTTCCTTCATGCTGTCTCAGGTCTCATCAGATCCTGGACACTGGCTGACATGGAAGAAGTGCCCAATCCTTTGCCAAGATCAGTGCCGTTCCCTTTCTATATTGTCTGTAGTGGTGTCTCCTAGCCCTTTCCCATCTGCCAGAGCCCTTTACAGGGGCCAGGGCATAGGCGGGTCCACCTGACTTTTTTGTTTGTTTGTTTGTTTGTTTTTGTTTTGTTTTTCAAGACAGGATTTCTCTGTAGCTTTGGTGCCTGTCCTGGAACTAGCTCTTGTAGACCAGGCTGGCCTCCAACTCACAGAGATCCAACTGTCTTTGCCACCCGAGTGCTGGGATTAAAGGCATGCGCCTGAGGCCTTACAGTTTGGTAGTTCAGGGTAGCTGTGTTTTCTAACTTGCTATGTCGCCAGCAGCTACTGCAACTCTTTGTTCCTTAACCTCATGACAAGGTGTTAATGATGGCATCACATGTCCTCTGATATGGAGGCTCCAGCTGAAGGAACATGACCCTGGGTTCTTCAAGCAGATTGCTGGAAGGATACTGAACAGGTTCATGGGACTCCCTACTTCCATCCTGTAAGTGGTCAGAAGTGCCATTCTTCACAGAAGAGCCTGTCTCCTTTTTCTGTTTCTTGTAGTGATTATGTATGGGGTGGCAGTCACTTGGCTTCTACCTTCTATGCTGTAGCTCTCTGGCTCAGTGCTCTGCTTTCATGCCTCACTCCACTCGGGGCAGCTCCAATATCTGAACAAATACCAAAGGTTCTCTTTTCCTCATCCACCAGCGGTTTTTGTTTGCCCACCCTGGGGGGCAGAATCATCATTTTTGCTACATATCCTTTCCTCTCTCGGGACTTTTTCTAGTTTTTTTCTCCTCCAAATCACCCCCTTATTCCATAGTCTTAATTACACTTCCTTTTGGAACCTCCTACTCTTGTTGCTGACTCTCCTCCCCCCACTTAGCAGGAGCCAGACTTGATGGTACTTTTTGGACCTCTGAGAGAAGGTTGAATGACTTGGCAGAGAGAATGAGTGGCCTCCTCCATAAGCAGCACTCACACCCTCTTCCCTCCTTGGACTGGTCTGTGTCAACTTTTGGTAACTGCCCCTCCCCAAATTAAGGGCTCAGAGCCAAAGCCTGTCCTCATATCCATGCCCATCACTTAGATCCATCCTTGAACCTAGCTAAAGGCACCCAGGGAAAGGACACTAGTTGTCCACACTGGGATGCATGTTTCACCCCGAGCCATTGACACTGAGAAGATGAAACAATACGATGGGTCTCATGGGTCCATCTGCCCCATCAAGAGGAAAGAAGAGGGGATGCCAAGCAAGGAAAGGGTAACTGCACTGCAGATATGAAGATGGCCAGACATCCTAGCACCAGCGACATGTATGAGTCAGTCTGAGTGCTGTTTTAGTTACTTTTCTATTACTGTGAAGAGACACCATGATCAAGGCAGCTTCTAGAAGAAAGAGTTTATTAGGGACTTGATTACAGTATCAGGCTAAGTCTATGATGATCATGGCTAAGAGCATGGCAGCAGGCACACAGACATGGTGCTGGAGCAGTAGCTGAGATCATGGCAGCAGGCACACAGACATGGTGCTAGAGCAGCTGAGATCATGGCAGCAGGCACACAGACATGGCGCTAGAGAAGCTGAGAACATGGCAGCAGACATACAGACATGGGGTTGGAGCAGTAGCTGAGAGTTTACATCTGGTTCACAAGCATGAGGCAGAGAAAGAGAGCGGACTGGGAATGGCTGGCATTTTAGAACCTCAAAGCCCACCCCAGTGACACACCTCTTCCAATAAGACCACACCTCCTAATCCTTCCCAGATAGTTCCACCAACTGGGAACAAGCATTCAAATATATGTGCCTTTGGGGGCCATTCTCACTCAGACCACCACAGTATGGAAGCATTAGATTCAAACACTAGTAAATGTGCCCCACAGAAGATTGCCTCAAGAGAATGATGTGTTTAAAGCATGGTGTGTATAAATCAAAATTGTTTCTTATACAAAAGTTTCCAGTGTGGTAGCTCTAGCTGAGGTCTGACCAGTGTTCCCCATCCAATACTGGGCAGAAGAAACCAGGAAGGAGTTGGGTCTCCATCAACATATCTGCCATACACCATTCTTGGGATAATGACAGTGCTGATCAAGATGGACAAGATCTTTTCCCCTCACGCCTCCTCAAGGCCCATCAGATGCTGGGCACTGGCTGACATGTAGGAAGTGCCCAGTTTGCGTGAGCGTGTCTGGATTTTGGACTCCAGAGCTATGAGAAGATGGGGAGGCTCACTAGTAAGGCTGTGTGCTCCAGAGTGCCACGCTGTCGTCTATTCTCTGGGGAATACTCAAACTATTAGTTCCCACAGTGTGACAGCAATGAACTGGCCTCGTTTCCATCAGCATTGGTTGAGTGCTGAAGCTTGCCTTCTGTGTTGTGAGTGGTCTAAATGTTTCTGCTTAGAGAAAGGGCTGACGTGAGTCCCCATGATAACAGGACACTTTTCCACAGGGAGTTGGATTAGGATGGGGGGACGTTTTTCAGGTTTTGACTGCAAGGGTGGAGTCTACATGAGCACCACATGCAGAAATGTTGCTTATATAAAATATGTTTCTTACTTCCAGGGACCCAGATTTTCTATGTGCTATGTCTGAACAGGGAACAGCAGGAAACGAACTGTGCGGCTAGCCGAGTGCCTGGTCTGGGTTTGTCCGTAGCACCCTGCTCAAGCACTTCCGGTTGTCCTCAAGTCTGCTCCTATGTGAGTTTCCATGGGGGATAAAGAGTGACAGATGGGCTCAGGGGTCTGAAAGGAGGACCTCAGGGATACTTCTTACCTGTTGGCATAGGTTTCATACCCTTAATCCTTCTACCTCGTGAACAAGAGAAGGTTTGTGAGCCTAAAAGGGCCAGAAACAGAGGCAAGGCCTGGATTTCAACTTAGGATAGACTATGACAGGAGAAGAAGCCATCCTGGAGGGGAAAAGGCCAACCAGGGGACCTAGTGGAGGGCAATTCGGCCACTGGTGGGCCCCAGCCCTATGTCTGCATTGTGACACAGACCTCTGACAGTGGCCTGGCCATCTTGCTCAAACTTGTTCCATGGCCATTGCTGCACAGGAAGCTGTTTTAAACCAGTTCACGGGATGGGGTGGGGTGCGGTGGTAGATCAGTAGAGTGTTTGCTGTGTAACTATGGGGACCTGAGTTTGATCCCCAACACCCACAAGAAAATCTGGGCACAGTGGGGTGTTCCTATAACCTTACTACTAGAGGCAGGGAGGTCCCAGGGTCTCTTGGGCTATTGGATCTAGCTGACTGGTAAGTCCCAGGCTCAGTGAGAGACTGTTTCAAAAATAAAGCAGGAAAGTATTGAGGAAGACACCTTACACTATCTCTGACCTTCACAAGCACCCCCCCCACCCCGAGACATTTACTGGGTCACAGGTCCTATGAGTTGGAAATTTAGACAGAACATAGTAGATTGTTTTGTTTTTGAGGTCTCACTTGGACCAAATTAGAGACCAGGAGAAACTCCATGGATGGGCCTGGGATCATCTGGGAAAGTCTTCATTTGCTTATTTTCTTTTTTTTTTCTTTTTTTGTTTTTGAGACAGTCTCCTGGAACTTACTCTGTAGACCAGGCTGGCCTTGAACTCACAGATCCATCTGCCTCTGCCTCCCAAGTGCAGAGATTAAAAGCATGTGCTATCACCACCTGACTTATCTGCTTATTTTCAGTTGTTTTAAAATATGGAAAAATATACACAACAAAACTTGCCATTGTGATAATTTCTGTGTGGGGGTATATGACATGTTTGTGTGCACAGATGTGCTAAGCAGAGGTGGACATTGGTTTCTACCTTTGATATAGATATGAATAATTTGCATTGGTATAAATCTTGATTTATGGATACAAATTTAAGGTCAATTTTGTTATATGTATATGTATTACTGATCTTGATTAAGATATTGGGATTGTGTAGTTCATTTAAAAATGTAATGTATAATTAGAAAATATAGATTGTTAATGGATAATCATCGATAATAGTCAAGCTTGTAGTCATGTTAGTTAGATTTTCTAAATATATAAAGATACATTTCAGTTAGATAGGTATTCTTCATATCTTTCAAAGACTACAGAATATGGAATTTAAGATGTTTTAATAACTTAGGGCTTTTCATGACAATGAGACACATCTGCTCCTGGCAGCACCAATCTACTTCAAGAGGAAGATGGGCATCGAAGAAGCTCCTTATAGAGTTGGTTAGTCATTTGGGCAAGAAACTGCTCTTGCCTGGACTGATGCATAAACTGGACATAAAGAACCCACAGAGAGATGACTGCTAAACTTGCCTAAAAGTGAGATGATCCTTCGGGGTTCCTGTTTCATGAAAGAGTCTGCAGGACATTCTGCAGGACACAGAAAAAAGTGACTGAACTGTCTTTAAAACTTCCTACTTCATGGAAATGTCTGCTGAATACTATGGGCCTGTAGGCTGAAGATGGATGCCCCAATGGTACAGAAGAACTTTGGGTGACTGTCCAGGTAGTGAGATGTCTCTGTCATTTCTAGAGTTTTGGAAGTTGCTTACTTCTTGTTTACTTAGGTAATATTATATCCTTCTGGAGTCTTTGGTAGAGTTGAAGAATAGATAGTTATAGTTTTCCTTAGTTATGATAAAGATTATTGTAATTCTTGCTTGAAAACTGTTTTGTTATATGTAATTTTACTATGTTAAAGTTAAAGCCTTCCTTTTTGTTTAAACAGAAAAAGGGGAAATGGTGTAGGAGGTTCTTCTGTCTATGTGTTGCTTTCATTGGTTGAATAAAGAAACTGCCTTGACCGTTTGATAGGGCAGAAATTAGGTAGGCGAAGTGGATTGAACTGAATGCTGGGAAGAAGGGCAGAGTGGCAGATGCCATGAAGCTCCTGCCTGAGACTGACACAGGTTAGAATATTTCCCAGTAAGCCACGACCTCGTGGTGTTATACAGATTATTAGAAATGGGTTGAATAAAGTTGTGAGATTTAGCCAATAATAGGCTAGAGATAATGGGCTAGGCAGTAATTTAATTAATGCAATTTCTCTGTGATTATTTCGGGTGTAAGCTAGCCAGGACGAAAAGCAGGCCCGCCCGCTCCTCCTGTAACATACCTTTGCAACAGTCTGCCTTATTCTTTTGAGCCAAGGTCCTTCTCTGTAGCTGGAGCTCACTGATTAAACAAGAGCCTGAGCTGTGAGGAGCTTCCTGTGTCTACATCCTCAGGCCTGAGAAAGCAGGCAAGCAGGCACGTGCTCCAGCCTTCTTATGTGGATCTCATGTCTGTGGAACAGACACTGTACTGACTGAAGCACCTTCTTAGCCCAGCTGTGACCATTTGTCAGTACACAGCCCCTTGGTACTAAACACATTTGATGCTCCATAGCATCCTCAACAGCCTCTTTATTACTCCTTTTATTTTGTAAAGCTGAAGCTCTGAACCCTGGAATACCTACATCCTGCTCCCTCCTTTCCCCAGCTCCCAGCTACCATTCTACTCCTCTGTGTTTTGGCAATTCTAGAAACCTCAGAAAAGTAGACTATGCTATTATCTTTCCTTGAACAGCTTGGTGCACTTAAAGATCAGTATTCAGTCCACATGACGACATGCATTGTGATTCATTTTTAAAGGCTATATAATATTCTGATGTGTGTGTGTATGTGTGTGTGTGTGTGTGTGTGTATGTTTACTCATTCATCTGTTGACAGGTACTTGTGCTATTTCCACGTTTTAGCCACCATGAGTAGATTTTTAATTTTTAAGTTACATGTGTTTACTGTATATAGTGACATGTGTGCCATGGTATGTGTGTGGAAGTCACAGGTGTCCTTTGAGCCACCATGTGGGCCCCAAGGGTTCCATGAAGGCCACCAGGCTTGGCTGCAGGCAGCTTCCCTACTGAAACTCTTGCCAGCTCTGGTTGCGCTGCTGCTGGGACTTAATGTCCACTTGCTTTGGGGGCCTGGAGTCCCAGATGTAGGTCAGGAACTTGGCTTGTCTGGGGGTGGGGGTGGACACTTCTGCAGGTCCCTCCATGGGAACACTTCTGTGTGTCAGTTTGACCTTTCTCACACCATGGTGGCTGGGTTCTAGAAGTAAGTATCCCCAGAGAGCTCTTTGAATTCAGCCTTGGAAGTCATCTGGTGTCACTTCTGCCATGTCCTATTTGAACATGGTTAGCATCTCCATTAATGAGAACCAGCATGAAGACAGGCCCATTCCTTCTCATGGGGGAGAGGCAGGCAGGCTGTGCAAAGTGGACGTGTGTGGGCTGGGAGGAGGTTACATCGTCATAGTCTGAAATGTAACCAGTGATGTTGGAAAAATCCCCTGAGCACAGCTGTGGCAGGAAGTTGAGAGGGGCTCTTCACATCCACTGCACAGGGACAACTGAGGCCGCAGTGTCCCCGAGCTGAAAACATCCACTCAATGTAGGGGTTCATCTCCATGACATCCATCTAGTCTCTGCTTGAGTGTCTGCAATGACGTGGAGCTCAGTACTGTTTGAAGAGCTGGTTCTGGCTCTGTGTGGTTGGAATGTCAGGAAACCCTTAGGACGAGAGGAACGCTGACTTTCCTGTAAGATCTCTCCTGGCTCTGGGTCAGTTTCCCCTTGAGTAAGGATGAGCAAGGATGAAAGAAGACAGAAAGAAGCTGAGTACTAGCTGGGTCTGGAGGGTTCCCAGTCATCCCATGGGATGCCAGCTCACACTGGGCTCCTAGAATCCAGTCCAGATGCTGATGGAATTGGCCTCCCCATTCCTCAAAGGCCAGATGGCCACTCTTCAACACCTCTGTCTGTGTTATCGTTTCTCAGAATTCTCTGGACGTTCCTAGTCCTCAGCAGGGATTCTCTCTTGCCCTCAGTAAAAACTCTGATACACAGCAGGTTTGTTTGTTTTCCTTCCTTTTAGAGATAGTGTTAACCTATCAATTCAGATTGCTTGGGAACTTGCCACCTTCCTGCCTCAGCCTTCTGAGTACTAAATTTCAAACACGCACCATCATACTCCCTCTTCCCTCCTTGCCTGCCCCTGTCTGTTTATCTGCCTCTCTTTCCCTCTCTTCTCTCCCCCTTTCTCAGGACTGTTTAGTTATTTGTATGTATTATGTATTATGTTTGAGTGTTCTGCATGTACACCTACATGCCAGAAGAGGGTATCAGATTCTATTATAGATGGTTGTGAGTCACCACATGGTGGCTGGGAATTGAACCCAAGTCCTCTGGAAGAGCAGCTCTTAACCACTGAGCCACCTCTACTAGCCCTTCTCAGGATTCTTAAGATGACCCTGTTTGAATGTGATACTCCTGGATTCAGCATTTTATTATTATGTCTTTCAGAAGTGACATCATACAAGAGTGGAGCTTGCAATTAGCTGAAGCTCCCAGGTGTTTTCCACTTCCCTGCTGCACGAGGTTTCCTGTGTGACCCAGGGTTTTGTGATCAGAACAGCACTGTGGGTGAGGACAAAGATCCAGAGGGTCACTGGCCCCCGAAAAGAGCGTCTAAGATAAAATCTGGCTGCTGGGCATGCTCAGCTACTTGGGAAGCTGAGGCAGGAGAATCACTTGAACCTAGGAGTTTGAGACCAGCCTGAGAAGCACAGTGAACCCCTGTCTTGAGGATGGACGGGGAGTGTTTTCTGAAGAGTAGGCTCTGGTGCTATGTCTGAAGTAGAGGGAGGGTCAGCTTGTTGGGAAAGAATATTCTTGGTGTCACACAAAGAAACACCAGAATAAAGCAAAATTAAATAAACTGGTAAGGCTTTTTTTTTAATTAAAATTTTTTTTAATGTTTTACATTTTATTGGACTTTTATATATTGTATACAAATTTTGTATATTGATACAAATTTGAGATTAATTTTTAAAAACATACTGTACATAGATTTCTTTTTTTTTATTGAGAAAAAAAAATTTCCGCCTCCTCCCAGCCTCCCACTCCTCCCACTCTCCCCCCACTCCTCTCCCCCTCCCTCTCAAGTCTGAAGAGCAGTCAGGGTTCCCTGCCCTGTGGAAAGTCCAAAGTCCTCCCCCCTCCATCCTGGTCTAGGAAGGTGAACATCCAAACTGGCTAGGCCCCCACAAAGCCAGAACAAGAAGTAGGAGGACTCTCTGAATAAAAAATTTTTTAAATGGTGTGCCATGACCCAAACTTGGCTAGCAAGAAGCCCACATGTCGTATATTCATAAGGAGAAGCATGGTTGTTCCTCATTGGATGAGGTTCAATTTAATAATTTATTTCTGATTGGCTAATTTGGAAAGCAATGTGAAGGAAATGAAGGGAAGGGGCAAGGAGCGCTGGCCACTTGGGGGAGAAGTTCCAGGAATACAACAGGGCTTTGTGTAAATGCGATTTTTATGGTGGGGGAGATTAAAATATCTGCATAAAAGTTTTATAAGACTGGGGGCTGTTTAAAAGATTTGCATAAAAGTTTTATAAGCTAGAGGAGATTAAAGATTTGCATAAAAGTTTTACAAGGCATGGGATATTGGCCCTTGGTGGGTAGAAAAAAAAATCTTTTCTCACAAACTTGTGAGTGGCTTCTTGTTGGGATGGCATGGGGGGTGGGTCAGGTGGCTTTGTTCAGAGGCTGGAATGACCACCACTTATTCCGGCCTTTCTTGACTGGGAGGGGAAAAATGAGATTGAGAAGGGCCATTTTAGAGATTCTCAGCAATCTGTCACTCGGGCTAGATCTGGGAGCGTCTAGATGCAGGTGTGCAGGTGTGCAGACCAGGCAGGAATGGTGGAAGGTGGGCCTTACAGGAGAGGGCTGTGTGGAGCCTTCTCTACTCTGTGCTCCAGTGTTCTTATTTATGTTCAATTACAATGGAACTAAAAAAAGGAATCATTTATGAATGATAGAGGCATCCTCCTAAAACCAGCCTGGCCCCTAAACTCTTGTATGAAGACGTTCTCAGCTCACAAGGAAGAGAAATCAAACTAAATCCCTTTTCATCTGAGTAGGGAATGTTTTGGCTCGCCCTCTAGGAAGGGCTGGTATGAAGCAGGCTCCAGCACTGATGAAGACCAGAAGGTCACTGGGACCCATCTCCAGCGGGCTTTACTGTAGGCCTCATTTGTGCGAGTGTAGATGGGTTTCTTGCAGGCAGTAGCCATGGCACTGAAAGCTCTGGAAGGCATAGCCTTGCAACACTCCATTCCAAAGTCCTGAAGATGGGCTGAGGAGGCGCAGGGGCTGATGGAGTACCTGCCTAGAGTGCATGAAGTCCGGGCCTGGGGCTGGGTATGGTGATGTGTAGTTGGTTGGTTTCCCTCTTTACTCTTTGTTTATTCTTTTGGGGCCAGCTCCCAAATAAATCACATGGAATCTTATTCTTTCTTATGAATGCCCGACTTAATTTTGTCAGTTCTTTTTTTTTTTTTTGGAGGTGTGAGAACAAGGTTTAATGTACACCCATCAAGGCAGCCCAAGTGTCCATCTGCGCAGAGGCTCCCCGGGAGTTGCGGGACTTGGTCGTGTCCAGCTTCCTCAGCAGCCTTCGTGAGGCTGAGCTGTTCCTGAGACAGCAGGTGTGAGCCAGGGAGATCCTGAGTGTGATGGGGTTTTCCTAATCATCCTTCTTAAACTTGCTGTTGATGTAAGGTACCCAGTCCAGGATCAAACGCCAGTCTGTGGCCCACACCAGCCCCACGGCACCCACGGCACCCCACATGCTGGCAGTGGGGATCCAATTCTGGGCCAGTTCCTGATAGCGTGGGCCCAGAAACTTGCTCAGCATCGCTGCAGGGTCTCAGCACTCAGGGTCACTCTCTTCCTGCTGTCCTGGAGCGCTGCGCATGTGCCCAGTTCTTTGTTTTGTTTTGTTTTTGAGACAGGGTTTCTCAGTAGCTATGGAGCCAGTTCTGGAACTTGCTCTGTAGACCACGTGGCCTCAAACTTCCAAGTGCTGGAATTAAAGACGTGTACCACCACAGCCTGGCCAGTTTTTTTTTTTTTTTAAACTTAAATGATTCCACCTACCATTTGCCTCTGGTCTTTTACCTTTCTCTATTTCTGTAAATCTTTTCTTTCCTTTTTATTCCGTGTCTAGCTGTGTGGTCAGGTGGCTGGGCCCTTCTTTTTTCCTCCTTTGTCTTGTCAATCCACTCCTCCCAGATTCCTCTTCCTATTTATTCTCTCCACCTGCCAGCCCCACTATCCTTTCTACTTTTCTTCTTCCTTGCTGTTGGCTGTTCAGCTCTTTATTAGACCAATCCGGTGTTTTAGACAGGCAAAGTAACACAGCTTCACAGAGTTAAACAAATGCAACATAAAAGAATGCAGTGTATCTTTGCATCATTAAACAAATGTTCCACAGCATAAACAAATGTAACACATCTTCAAATAATATTCCACAACAGTGATAGGTACCTGTGATCTCAGCACTCTGGAGGTAGAGGTAGGAGAACCAGAGTTCAAGGTCAACACACCCCCATCAGAGTTTCTCTGTGTGACAGCCCTGGCTGTCCTGGAACTCACTTTGTAGACCAGGCTGGCCTTGAACTCACAGAGATTCAAGGACCTTTGCCCTCTGAGTGCCAGGCTTAAACCACCGAGGCCAGGCAAAGTCAATCTTGAACAAAAATACAGGAAACTTTGTCTCAAATAACAAAGACAAAACAAATACTTGAAAGTATTGAAAAGCGTGTCTCTCTGAATCAGTCTATAAAACTACAGGGCAGGCAGATCTCTGTGAGGCAGGTGGATCTCTGTGAGTTCGAGGCCAGCCTGGTCTACAA
>NW_004949119.1:3148147-3152772 GCF_000317375.1 Microtus ochrogaster
CAAAAACAAAACTCTAGAGGTTTACGACTTGCTTTGCACAAGTCATGTGATTATCCATGGGTCAATCATTTTGGCAGGAGGTTGAGATAAAATGACTGACTAGGCCCAAATCATATGTCTTTTCCAGTGATCACAGTCATGTCAGGGCTAAAAAACCAAAACAACAACAGAAACAAAGCGATGAAACCAGGCATTAGGATAGTATCAGGTAAGTAAAACCTGAAGCTCTACGGTCTTCTCCGGGATCTACCCGGCACAGCATACACACCTCTCTCCCCGACTTCCTCATTCTCCTGCTTGTCTGTAAGCATCAGCCTTTGCGTAGCTTCTCAGCATTTATGTATATGGCGCAAAATGGCTTCTCCAACCCCAGACACCACACGAATTTTAGGAACCCAACCCTAGCTATGGCTAAGTTCCTATTTCAAGGAAGAGAGACTCCTACTGGCTGCAGAGATGGGCACTGCTCTTTATTTACCATTATTAATTTTGTTCTGATGGAGATGGAGAGATGGGTGTTAAATAAATGCTGGACTGGACTTCAGTGGTAAAGGATATTGTTATAAGCTTCAAACATGGCCTGGAAGACTAGTGTCTAAAAGAAGGGGCCAAGGCTGAGGCAGGTATTGCAGAGCAAGGTAGCCTGCTAGTAGTAGTAATACTCAGAGGACTACAAGGTATCTTGTTGTCATGTCCTCAAGTAGCTTCAAGTCTAATTTGACAAGCGGGACATTTGCTGTGGCTGAAGGTCATAGGGATCATAGGAGGGTGAAGCCAGTGACCACTACTGGTTAGTTAGAGCAGCATTGACCTCCGAGGAGGCAGAGAGGAAGGGCAAAGGCATTCTGCAGGGCAGAGAAGAGGGATTCAGGCATTGACCCTTCCTCTGTCTCCTCCACAAACCCCACTCTGCCTGGATAACCCTGAAAGACCTTGTCTACTCCAGTCACTGTCTGGCTTGTGTATAGGCTATCAGCTGTTTTCATGACTTTTTTGAAAGTCAAGAAGTTTAGCCCATGCTAAAAAGCGAAAAATGGGGATACACATAAACAAAAATCACTGCCTCTCCCTCCAAGCTCCAAGGTTAAAAGCAGGCCAATAGCCCTCTGGACGTGGAGACAAACACAGGAAGGCTTCCGGCAGGGACTTCCACTTTTATTTTATGATACAGGAACAGTCGAGACTTGCCCAAGGCCTCCAAGCTGTGACTGAGATGAAGTTTCTGTCTGCCAGCCCCTGGATGACTCCCCAGGGGGGAGTTGGCTTTGCCAGTCTCTGTGTGGAAGGTGGGGGATACCCCACCTTACAGAGAGAATAGAGACCGGGCCTAGGGATGCGAGGGTTCAAGTCAAGTTCTGAGAGAGGCTGAGAAGCCTCAGGCATCGTCGGTGAGGGACAGAAGGTCCATCCAGAGTCTTATCTGGACAGACACCCTTTCCTGCTGGAGGAAAAGGAAGAGAGATTTGTTTCTTCGCTGTTTCTTCCCTTTCAGACAGATCAGGATTCAGATGGCCCCAGATAAATCCAGCTGACAAAGGGACCGACGCGCTATGAAAGGGGCCTTTGCCCAAGACACACAGGGAGCTGGGGGCTTGGGGTCACTGGCCCCAAGCGCCTGGCTTTGGGTTTTGATACAATTTCCAACACACAGTGATTTGTACTCATTCTCTGCTCTGAAAACCATAATTACCAGTGCTGTAAGCTCAAAGCCTCCGCCCTTCTTGTCACCACTGTGGTGTCTCCTCTCGGTGTCACTCACGGTCTGCCTCACTCAAACCTCACTTGACCTCAGAGAGGCCCTGAAGGCAAAAAATCGCAGAAGGGCAGCGGCCCCGGAGAAGGGGTCCTGAGGAAGGAAGAGTGGGCCTGGTAAGGAGGACAGAGGGGTGACTGGGCGGAAGAGGAGGGAGCCGGGGAGGCGGGTGAGGGCCATGGCGAGGGCCCCTTGTCAAGGTTCTATCTGCACGATGATTGATGCGAGCCTGGGTTTTTCTGTCAGCCTGTCACGGCGCAGGAATGTTTAATGTTCTCATTATTGGTTACGCTGTTGTGTATATTTCTCTGTCAGCACCACGGACCCAGCTGAACTGGCAGAGCACTTCAAAGGCCTGCGGGTCATTCATCATCCCCATGACGCCCAGGCAAACGCTCAGCTTCAGCTCCGCGCCAGGGATTTGTTATGACTTGCAAGCCGGCTGACAGACAGGGCTATGGCAAGGAGGGGACAAGGGCTGCAGAAGGCCTCCTCCCAGCCTTTTTTGTCACTCTGGACTCAGGGCAGTGCCTCAGTGCCTCCAAGACCAGCCAGGGGTGGCCTCCGGAGCACGTGTGTTAGGTCAGGAGTGCAGGGTGAGCCGCGGTGAGGGCTCCCTGGAACCCTGCGAATCCACTCCCCGTAGCCCCGCTTCCCCGTGGATACATTGTGCTATCCCCCCAAAGTTATTTTGAAGTTGGGTGGTAGTGGTGAGGGGAACCCAAACTTGCAGGGCCAGGGAGGGTGTGGGGGGCAGGGAGAGCCGGGAATATGGGAGCTTTGTTCCTTTTCCCAAGCCTGACATGATTAATCGTTTTCTTCTGATCTAATTTTGGAACATGAAAAACAGCACATTTGTCTTGAAGAAAAATGATGTGCCGAACTGCGCAGATGGAAATTTCGAGCAACGAGAAAGATTAAAGTGAAACCCCACTCCTTAGACCTAATCATGAGTTGTAGATTATTCTGTCGGCCCAGCCAGATGGTAGCTCTGATTCCACAGCCCCTTCTTATATTAATGAATACTAGACTGTTATATTTGACTTAGGTAAGTGAAATGTCTATCAGAGCTAATGGGCTGCCAGCCAGCATAACACATGTTGTACCGCTAAGGGTCCTTGCTGCATTTTTCATGGTTTATACTAATGTAGAACATTTTGTTTCCTACTGGTTTTCATCATTGTCACTGTTTGCTAAATATTTTCACATGGAAAGGGTGGGGGAGGGAGGCAGAGTCAGGAGGAAAAAGAACCCCCCCCCCCAAACTTGTGTCCAAAGCTAATTTCCTCCCGTTGGGCTTGGCTATAACTCTACAAGTAAAACGGTCACCCCCAGCAATGAGTACAGGAACTCAATAGTAACGTGATTAAGTCCCTAGTCAAGAAGACCACTCGCGACTCTATGTTAACAAACCTAATTATAGCCCTGCAGTGATCAATTGGGCCCAGGTCCTTGCTGCATATCTCCGAGGTCATGTTCAAAGAGCATCTCTCGTCCCTGGGGTAGAGAGCTGTCCTGGAAGATGTCCAAGGCCCAGTATGGCAGAGGGGCTGTTCCCCCCTAACCCAGTTGTCCTGTCCCTTGGGAGGGTGCAGGCAGCTTTCAGAGAAGGTCAGATTTGTGAATAAGGGGCTTTGGGCTTTTCCTGCAGGAGGGGTGTGTGTGCCATCTCTGCCTCCCCCACCCCCACAGCAAAGGTTCCAGGCAGGCCTCTGAGTTGGTGACTCGCTACTCCCCTGCACCCAGCAGGAGATGGCTCAGACATGCCTTCTTCCCTCAGCCTTCTCGGAACTGGAGCTGGAAAGAGCCAGAAAAACTTGTGGTTAAGAAGGAAATCCACAATTCCTTATTAAGAAGGACCCATTCTGGTAAGCTTGGCATCCTGGAGATTGGGAAGTCCTGGAGGTGGAACCTGAAAGCAATTTGGGGGCAGATGAGATGGGGCTGAGGGACACATTCAAGGGATGGTGTCCCGAGAAAAGAATGGAAAGAAACCCACAGCTGTGGACACCCCAAGAGTCAGCACGAGGTCTTGGCTGGTGATAGAACTGGTGATACGCGTTCTCTCTCTCTCTCTCCATCTACCCCGGCCTCTCCAGCCTCATTCCTCACCTGTCCCCAGCTGGAGCCCTGCATTTCTACTTCATGAACATTTTTCATGTCCCCAGGCTCTTTCAGAACAATGTACTTATGCCCTTTTAATTTCCATCTATCTTCCCCTGGCTTCTTTCTCTGGAAACCCTCTGCACACTCCTTCACAACCCAGCCGTGGTGTCTCTAGACCTCTGGCATGGTTTGGCCATGTAACATCCCATAAGCTCCTGTGTTGAATACTTGGTGCCCGGCTGGTGGTGCAGTTTTAGGAAGCTCTGGAAACAGGAGATGGAGTCTGTCTGGAAGATGTTGGCCACTGTTAAGCGTGCCTACAAAGGTGATAGCTGGTCCCTAGATCCATCTTCAGTTTTGCTTCCTGTCCAGCACAAGGTGGGTTGCTTCCTTCTGCACATTCTCCCACTGCCACCCGAGTCAGTGGGCCCTGAAACATGGACTTGAGTGAAGGAAGGAAGGAAGCCTTCTGAAATTGAGCTAAACCAAATCTCCTTTAACTTGTCAGGTAACTAGTCACAGTGACAGAAGAGGAACCAATAACACCTACGTGACCTCAAAGTGGACTTGTTAAACATTAAACAACATTTAATGTTTACTATTTGGGAAGCAGAGGTAGGCAGACCTATTTAGTTTGAGGTGAGCCTAGTTTACATAACAAGTTCGAGGCTAGTTAGAGTTGCATGGTGAGACAGTGTTTCAAGAAAAAAAAGCTTATTTGTGTTGCCCATATACTCACTGGACTTGGTGCTTTCTTCTTTTTCTT
>NW_004949119.1:3152966-3158956 GCF_000317375.1 Microtus ochrogaster
TCCTCCTCCTCCTCCTCTTCCTCCTTCTCTCTCTCTCTTCCTGGAGAGGGTGCAATGTAAAAGAGTGGACCTGGGAGGAATGAGAAGCGAGTGTGACAGGGGTACATTGTATGAAATTCTCAAATAATTAATAAAAATATTATGTTGGGGAAATGTTTATTACCATATATTAATTATATATAATAATGAGTTTCATTATAATATTTTTATGCATGTATATAATGTATTTTGATTTTCTTCACTCCCATTACCCTTTTTATTGCCCCTCATGCCTCCTTATTTCTAACTGGTCTCCTTATATTTGTTTTCTGTGTGTGTGTGTGTGTCCACCTATAGGGGCCAGAAGGGGGTTATAGATCCCCTAGATCTGGAGTTATAAGTGGTTGTGAGTCTCTCAGGTGGGTGTTGGGAACTGAACACACATCTCTGGATGAGCAGGAAGTACCCTTAACTTCTGCACCATCTTTCCAGCCTCCTTTGCTTTATTTCTTATAAAAACAAAGAACAAAAAAAACCTAACTCTAAGTTTTCCCCTACAATTTTTTAAGTGGCTTTACTTTATAAAAAGTGCAAATGTTAACAAGATCCTTTTGTTTTGAATCAGGATCACAGCATGTATCTCAGGTTGGTCTGGAATCCATCCTGTGGCCTGTGCTGGTCTTGAACCCATGATCTTCCTGCCTCAGTTTCCTAAGTGCCTAGATTAAGGCATGTGCCACCTCATAAACTGGTTTTAGAATATTTCTACTATTCTCCAAAGACCTCTTGAATCCATTTTAAATAATTACTCAGAGTCTACCAACATTAGCCTCAGGCAACAATTTTTTATATTTTATAATTATAAACATAACTCTTTATTGAAAAAGAATTTACGTTATAAAGTATATGCTTTAAAATACAAAATATAAAATAGCTTTAAAATACAAAATATAAAATATTTTCAATTCTTAGTACATTTGTAAAGTTATACAAAATCATTGCTGCTTTCCCACCAAAGAGATCCTGTATTCAGTTTGTGTTTACTCTGCGTGTCTGTCTTCCTGGGGTCTCTAAATCACTGGTAACTTGTCATCTCTGGATTACATTTAAAGAAACAGACTCATGATATTTGGCTGATTAAGACTCTGACTTCTTTCATCTTAGTTTAGTGTTGGCTCTATCCCTGTCATAACACAGATGAGAACATTATTTGCTTTTTCAGTCAAATGATATTCCATTGTATGAATTTGCAACATTTCCTTTATTCATTTCTCAACTGATAGACATCTGAGTTGATTTCATTTTGGGGGACTATTCTGAATATTGTTGCTGTGCACAAATTTATGCACAAATTTTTTCATGGATATATTTTTATTTCTCTTTACCAGCTATCTACACTTGGATTGCTAGGTAGCAGACCAATTCTGTTTTAAGGGTTTGATTCAGAGCTTAATTTTACATTTGTCATGATCTAGGAATTCTATTTGTTTACTTATATTTAGATAAGAATTTTGCACAAAATTTTTTCAGCATAAACTTTTTTCAAACTTTTTAAAATATTTTTTAATTTTTTAAGATTACAATATAATTACATCCTTTCTTTTCTTCCAACTTCTCCCATGTATGCATCGTTTCTCTCAAAATATGGCCATTTTTTCTTTAATTGTCATTTATACACACACACACACACACCACACACTTCTAAATACAGTATTACAACTTGTTGGTCTGCATAGCTTGACTCGTTATGTATGTTTTCAGGAACCAATTGGTGTTCTCTTCCCCGGGGAAAGACTTTTCCTCCTGCTCTTATTGTTAATTAAATAGCTTGTAGTTCATTTTGCTTCATTTTGTTTTTGTGACAGGGTCTCATTATGTAGCTCTGTCTGTCCTGGAACTCACTCTGTAGACTAGGCTGGACTTGAACTCAGAGAGCTCTGCCTGCTCCTGAGTGCTGGGATTCAAGGCGTGCGCCACTCTGCCTGACCAGCCTGTAGTTCTTTGTGCAGGTTGTGTCCTCATGAGCCCTCCCTCATTCACGTTAGCATGTCCATTGGTGTCAACTTTGTTCAGGTTTTGTTTAGGCAGTCATGTTGGTGCAACATCATGAATGTAGGTTCTCTGGCAAGTCTAGGGGACACATAATCTCACAGCAAACTTCTTGTTCCTCTGCCTTTTCCCACAATCTCTCCTCCCCGTCTTCTGCAACAATCCCTGAGTCTTGGACTTGGGAGTTGTGGTGATCTATCAGGTGGGACTTTGTGATTTGATTGGTTGTAGTTTTTTGTTCCTTCTGTTGCAAAGAGAAGTTTCCTTGGTGAGGGGTGAGGACTTACCTGTGGGTGTAAGGACTAATATTTAGCATATAGTTAGGAATTATGCTGGCTTAGTGAGGTGTAAGTTGTATGTTCTACTCCAAGATCTAGGATCTCACTACTCCTGGGTAGCTGGCTAGCTTTCCAGTACCAGACACGCTATCTCTCTTGTTGAGTGGGCCTTACGTCCAATTAGAGAGCTTACTGTCAAGGTACACATGCAACTACTGCACACTTAGGGCCGTTGTACCATCCTGGTCATTGTGGTTCACAGACTTCGTAGCCGGGTAGGACAGTTGGTTGCTTCCTCCTTTGGAAGTTTGCATGGTACCTTCTGTACCGTGAAAGCTGGTCCACAGGGAGGAAGACTTCAGACCAGATCTAGCTCAGGTCCTTTGGGTCCAGTTTCCAAAGTACATGTGTCTTCAACAATAGGAACTTGCCTTCTGTCTTTGGGAGGTACAACCCAGGGCAACAGTAATACCTGTGGTATTTTGGGAGTCTCTTGGACAACCCTGACCAGCAAATCAAAAGTAGGTTTCTCATGCCTGGTGCTAGGTTCTTGTAAGGTCAGCCCAGATGGGAAAATTTCACTGAAACTATATATGTATACACAGACTTACATGTATGTAAGTATTTTTAGTAGACAGTAGTAGTAGTTGTTGACTCCTTTGACCTTTTCAGACATCCATACTATTATCTTCACCTCCTTCCACCTTATGTCACGAGTTAAAGCCTCCCCAGTTTCCTGTTTCCCCTTTCAGATCACTTGCACCCTGCTATGTTCTATTGCTCAGCCCGTCCTCCCAATGGACCCTTTCTTCATTTCTGTGTTATCCCATGTTATACATCCACATCTGAAGCTCACGGTGTAGATCAGCTGCCTGGCATTGCACTCACAGTGCCTCGTGCACCAACCTCTGCGTTACTGAGGTCACATGTGTGGGCCACCACCATGCCCAACAATGTTTTGGGACTCTTGTTAGGTGAGGTGTTTAAAATTTTTACATGCTAATATATTGACCATTTTAACACCATGAAATGTTCTTTGTCCCTGACAATGTTTCTTACCTTAAAATCTGTTTTATCTGACAGTAATGTGGCCATTATAGTTCTCTTGCAGTTCCTTTGCTGAAATGTATTTTCTCATATTTTTTTGTTTTTGTTTTGCAAGATAGGGTTTTTCTGTAGCTTTGGAGCCTGTCCTGTCTCCATCTTCTGTGTGCTAGGATTAAAGGCATGTGCTACCATCACCTGGTATTTTCTTATTTTTTTATTTTTAAAATCTTACATCTTGGAATCTATGATATATATCTTGTTGATATCATTTGGTTAGACTTATCTTTTGAATCTAGCTTTAACAACCTCTGCCTTTGGAATGGAATTGCTAAGTACATTCCTTTTTAATGTGATTATTGATTTGCTTAGATTTATATTTGGCATTTTTTTTTCTGTTTTGGGTACTTTTTGTTTTTCTGGCCTACTTTCATCACCATATTTTAGATACTTATATTTTAGCTAAATATTAGAAGAGTAATTCCTCTAGTTTTTTTGTTATATGATTTTAAGCAATTTTCTTAGCCACTGTTCCAGGGATTATGGCTGCATTTAACTTTTCATAATCTATTTAAAAAATAGTACCTTAATTCTGGAAATATATAGAAATTCAGTTCAGTTAAGTCTAATGGATGAAGTAGGAGGATAACAAACTCAATGCCTTCTTAGGGTACAGAGTAACTTTAAGGAAAAAAAAGAAAAAGACTTGGAAAGATAGTTTAGTGATAGAGTACATGCATAGCATATTCAAGACCCCCCTTCATTCCCAGTCCTGAACAAATAAGGAAGGAAAGTGAAGAAAGGCACTTTGCTCGGTTATATCTCCTTTTTTCTCTTTTTTATACTATTAGTTTCATACATACACATGTGTAACATATATTTGTTATAAATCCAACAAACAAACTCTGTGGGAGCAGGCCTGAGCCAGGGACTTCTGTGGGAGCAGGCCCCAGCCAGCGGCCTCTGCCATAACAGGCCCAAGCCAGAGATCTCAACAGGAGCAGGTCCAAGCAATGACTTCCATGGGAATATGCCAAAATGACCTCTGGAATTGTGGAGCAACCCCCAGGAGCCTGGAACAACCTCTGGGAACACCGAATGATCTCTGGGGTGACTGAACCGTGGCCCCAACTGCACCACAAGGAGCAACCACCTGAACCTTGGATCCACTGGCACCTGGAAGATTGATCAGTAGAGACACAGCCCCAACTACATCAGTCATAGAAAAATATGGTCAGACAAGGTAAGAAAACAACACCACAGAGAGCAATACAATACCAAGAAAAACTAGTGGCTCTACAATGGCAAGACTTGAACACCCCAATACAGATGAAGCAGAAGAAAATAACCTAAAAAATAACTTTAGAAGGATGTTTGAGGCCTTTAAAGAGGAATTGAAAAATTTCCTCAAAGAAATGGAGGAAAATACAAACCAAAAATTGGAAGAAATTAACAAATCCCTTGAAGAAAACCAAGAAAAAGCAACCAAACAGATGAAAGAAATGATTCAAGACTAGAAAACCAAAAAAGAGATAATAAAGAAAACATAAATCAGTGGAATTCTGGAAACAGAAAATATGGAAAAATGATCAGGGATCACAAATACAAGCATAAACAACAGAATATGAGATGGAAGAGAGAATTTCAAGTGCTAAAGCTACAGTAGAGGAAATAGACTCATTGGTCAAAGAAAAACAACAAATCTAACAAAAGCTTAACACAAAATATCCAGGAAATATGGGACACCATGAAAAGAGAAAAACCTAAGAATAATAGGGATAGAAGAAGGAGAAGTCCAACTCAAAAGCACATAAAATATATTAGACAAAATCATAGAAGAAGACTTTCCTAACCTAAAGAAAGATATGCCTATGAAGATACAAGAAGCTTACAGAACACCAAACAGATTGGATTAAAAAAAAGTCTCCTTGCCACATAATAATCAAAATACTAAACATACAGAATAAAGAAAGAATGTTAAGAGCCACAAAGGAAAAAGGCCAAATAACATATAAAGGCAGACCTATCAGAATTATACCAGACTTCTCAAGAGAAACAATGAAAGCCAGAAGGTCATGGTCAAGCGTCGTGCAGACATTAAGAGACCATGGATGCCTGCCCAGACTATTATACCCAGAAAAACTGTCAATCACCATAAACAGACAAAACAAGATATTTCATGACAGAACCAGATTTAACCAATACCTAGCCACAAACCCAGTCCTATACAAAGTACTAGAAGGAAAATTCCAACCCAAGTAAGTTAGTTGCATCCACAAAATCACAGACAATAGATGATCTCACAGCAGCTAATCCTAAAGAAGGGAAAACACACAATGAAAGCTAAAATAACAGGAACTAGAAAGCACTGGTCATTAATATCCCTTATTGTAAATGGACTCAACTCACCTATAAAAAGACACAGGCTAACAGATTGGATATGAAAACAGAATCCATCCTTTTGCTGCATACAAGAAACGCACCTCAACCTCAAAGATAGACCATTGCCTCAGAGTAAAAGGTTGGGAAAAGATTTTCCAATCAAATGAATCTAAGAAACAAGCTGGTGTAGCTACCTTAATATCTAACAAAATAGACTTCAAACTAAAATCAATCAAAAAGGACAAAGAACATTTTATA
>NW_004949119.1:3159678-3160796 GCF_000317375.1 Microtus ochrogaster
TGCTCACCTGAATCACCAATGGGTCAAAGGAAGAAATTAAAGACTTTCTAAAATTCAATGAAAATAACCAAATAACATACCCAAAATTTATGGGACACAATGAAAGCAGTGTTAAGAGGAAAGTTCTTAGCACTAAATGCCTACATAAAGAAGCTGGAAAAACCCCACCACACTAGTGAGTTAACAGAACACCTGAAAACTCTAGAACAAAAAGAAGCAAACTCACCCAGGAGGACTAGGTGGCAGGAAATAATCAAATTGAGAGCTGAAACCAACAAAATAAAAACAAAGAAAACAATACAAAGAATCAATATGACAAAGAGTTTGTTCTTTTTTTTTTTAACATTTGTTTATTTATTATGTATACAGTGTTCTGTCTGTCTGTATGCTTGCTGGCCAGAAGAGGGCACCAGATCTCATTACAGATGACCATGAGCCACCATGTGGTTGCTGGGAATTGAACTCAGGACCTCTGGAAGATCAGTCAGTGCTCTCCACCTCTGAGCCATCTCTCCAGCCCAAGAGTTTGTTCTTTGAGAAATTCAACAAAATAGACAAACCTTTATCTAAAATGACCAAAAGGCAGAGAGAGAATATCCAAGTTAACAAAATCAGAAATGAAAAGGGCACATAACAACAGACATGGAGGAAATCGAGAGAATCATTAGTTCATATTTTGAAAACCTGTACTCCACAAAATTGGAAAACTTAAAGGAAATGGACAATTTTCTGCATAAATATCACTTGCCAAAATTAAATCAAGACCAGATAAGCAAAATAAATAGATCTATAACTGTTAAAGAAATAGAAACAGTCATCAAAAGTATCCTAACCAAAAAAAATCCAGGACCAGATGGTTTCAGCTCAGAATTCTACAGGATTTTCAAAGAACTAATACCAATACTCAAATTGTTCCACACAATAGAAACAGAAGGAACATTGCCAAACTCTTTTTATGAGGCTACAATTACCCTAATACCCACACCACACAAAAACATTACAAAGAAAGAGAATTATAGACAAATTTCACTCATGAACACTGATGTAAAAATACTCAGTAAAATACTGGCAAACTGAATCCAAGAACACATCAGAAAAATCATCTACTCTGATCAAGT
>NW_004949119.1:3165222-3173421 GCF_000317375.1 Microtus ochrogaster
TAGCTCTGGTTGTCTTGGAAGCTATGTAGAGCAAGCTGGCCTCAAACTCACAGAGATCCACCTGCCTCTGTCTCCTGAGTGCTGGGATTACAGGCGTGTGCCATTGTGCCCAGTTTACTTTGAAAATTTTTAGCAGTCATGCTAGCAACAAATATTCTTCGTCTTTATGTATCTGGCAATGTCTTTATTTCTTTTCCATGCTAAAATTATTTTAGCCAGATCAGAATTTCTAGTTGAAAAGTTACTTCTGGTGCTCTCACTCTGTCGATCCATTGCTGGCTGACCTGCATTGTTTCTGAGGAGGGGTTACTGTTCACTGTTCTCTGGGACACACGAGTTCTTGGCCTCTTCTTGTTCCATGTGTTTTCTTTTTGGTGTGTGTTTGTATGTGTGTGTGGGTAATTACCAATTTGGTTACATGGATTCAAGAATAGATCACTTTGTAGTCATTATAATTAGGGTTTATTAAAATGTTTAGGTGAATAGATTAACATTTTTTCTTCAAAATTGATGTCAATCCCAGCTTTGAATATTTTTTCTGCTCTTTCTCTCAGTGTTATTCTTCCAGGAGAGCAGTGAAGCAATGCTGCTCGTCTCCTACGCCTTCCATTTCTACACGCGTGCACAGGCTTTGTTGACCAGGGTTGGATGGGTTCCTTTGGTATTTTTTGCTCCTGCTATACATGCACAGGGTTACTAGGCATCCTAGCATGTATGAGTAATACCCTGTTGCTGTGTGTGGCCGTTTGCATGAGAATGACTCTCTGTGTTTAAACTCTTGGTCACCTGTTGGTGGGACTGTTTGGGAAGGATTCGGAGGTAATGTTGGAGGAGGCGTGTTCCTAGGGGTGGGCTGTGAGCTTTCAAAAGACCCATGCCATTCCCAGGACGCTATCACTTCTTCGTGTATGCCGATCAAGATTTGAGCTCTCAGCTTCTGCTCTAGCGCCATGCCTGTTTGCTTGCTGTCATGTTCCCCTGCCAGGTTGGTCATGGATTCACCCTCTGAACCTGTAAGTCTCAAATTAAATGCCTTCTTTTATAGGTTGCCTCTATCATAGCATTTTGTCACAGCAATAGGAAAGTACTAAGCTCCTGTAACTCCTCATTAATCCCTGCCAGCTCATCTGCCCGGAAACAAGTTTGTGGCCTTGGGTTAATAGAGCTCATGAACTTCGTCATTGAAGTCACTTCAGTTGATCAGGATACAAGTCAAATGTGTCTACCCTGACACCAGTGACAGAGATGCTAGCTGTAATGTTGCCCAAACTGGGGGAAAATAGTGAGTAGCAATATACTCATGGTACTTTTGCCCAAACTTGAGCAGTTTTCATTGATATATTTTCCCCTGGGTTTTGCACAAGTTTTTTTTTAAAGCCCCAGATTGCTAAAACTAGACTTTTGATGATTTCATCCACTTTTATGGCTTATTTTATGGAAAGAGATTTTGTAGACATTTTAATCATCATGCTAGAAGTCAGGGACTTGTTTGTTTGACTGTGTGACTTTCTGTCCTTTTCTTTACTGAATACCCAAATTCTTTATAATTATGGCTCACATTTATATAGCAAGAACCATGTTCGCCGGGCGATGGTGGCACACGCCTTTAATCCCAGCACTCGGGAGGCAGAGACAGGCGGAACACTGTGAGTTCGAGACCAGCCTGGTCTACAGAGCTAGTTCCAGGACAGGCTCCAAAGCCACAGAGAAACCCTGTCTCGAAAAACCAAAAAAAAAAAAAAAAAAAGAACCATGTTCATCTAGATAGGCGTAGACAAAACTCTTTCTCCAAATCAGTGGCCTGGCTATGCCTTGAAAGTAGTTGGAAGCCTGGGGGATAAATTCAGGAGAAGCAATCACATGAACTCAGGGCCAAACATACACCACAGATTTGCCTATTGTAGTTTCAACCCAGGTCTGACCAACTCTACACAACGTTGGAAAGTGGCTATCGGCAACATTAGCAACACAGATGAGGACTGGAGAGGACATGAGCTGGAAGGATGAAGATAATGGGCCACAAATCTGTTAGATCCATAGTTACCATATGGTGTGACAATAAAGCTGGTAAGATGGATATGGCAGAACTACTCTTGTCTTTTCCCTGTTCTTCTTTGATTCATGCTGCCATTGGCTGACTAGACAAAGTGAGTGAGGGACTGTGATGGTTTGAAAGAAAATGACCCCTAAAGAGAGTGGCACTATTAAGAGGTATGGCCTTGTTAGAGGAAGTGTGTCACTGTGGAGGTGGGCTTTGAAGTCTCATATGCTCAAGCCACACCCAGTGTCTCAGACCACTTCCTGTTGCCTATGAATCAAGACGTAAGAATTCTCAGCTTTCTCCATCACCATGTCTGCCTATGTGCTGCCTTGCTTCCTGTCATGGTGATAATGGAGAAAAACTCTGAACTGTAAGTGAGTCACCGGTCAATTAAATATTCTGCTTTATAAGCATTTCTGTGGTCATGGTGTCTCTTCACAGCAACAGAAACCCTAACTAAGACAGAGATGTAAGTCCCTGTGTTATTTTCTTCAGGGAGACATTCATTTGCTGACACATGCATTCACAGATTCTATGATCAGAATCTCATTATATGGTGTGCTACATACTACAAGTGTTCTTGGGAGCAAGGCCCGTCTGTCCTTAGCATCACAGAACACAGTTCATTATCAAAGACAAAGATCCTCTTATCACAGAGAATGGGAATCGTATAGGCACCTTGATTTGCTATATTTTGGTCTCTTGGGAAGAGAATGTTTTCCTTACCAAGGGAACAGAGCAGCAAAAACAGGATTGTGGAGAAAGTGTTTGAACTACTTGAAATAACTTACTGTGTTTAGAGCCTCAAGCATTTTTGCTTTCAAATTAATCTTGCTAGTTACTAATGTGTGTCATTATTCATTAAAACAGGCCAAGTGAGAATCCCATTTAGTAAAATTGGTTATTAGAGAAAATATGATTTCCAAATGTACAGCAGAAGCTCTGGCAATTGGCCTTCATTTAAAAATCCATTGTTTTCTGTCTTTTATTTACATTTGTGGGTTTTTTTGTTGTTGTTTTCTTTTGGTTTCCCAAGACAGTGTTTCTATGTATACTTCTGACTGTCCTGGAACTCACTCTGTAGACCAGGCTGGCCTTGAACTTACAGAGATCCGAGTACTGGGATGAAAGGTGTGTGCCACCACCAACATATTTACATTTTCTTAGTGTGTGTACATGTGTGTATGTGTGTTTGTACGTATGTGTCTGGATGTATTCCAAAGTCAGAGGACAACTTATGGGAGTTGCTTCCCTCGCTCCACCAAGGGTCCCTGGGATTGAACTCCAGCCATCATCAGGCTTGAGAGCGAGCCATCCGGCCACCCCTTCTTCATTCTTTCTATAAAACATGGGACGATGTCACTGGCTCAGTCAACACTTGTCACTGTCACAGCTTCCTGTTTGTTCTCCCAAACATGCTTATGCCAGTCGGACCTGTAATTTTAAATACATAATTTATTTAAATATGATACAAACAAAACAACTACAATCCCAAGAAGAAACAAGCATCTTCTACACTAGCAAACTTGAATGTTTAGGATATACTCAGTGAAGAGATGCACCAGAACTACCACAAGGAATTGGGAACATGTATGGAAACTAGGGGAGACTAGAGGGGGAATATATCACAAGCCCCAAATAACTTCTATAGAAAGCTTTCTGCTTGAAAATTATTTTAAAAATTCTCACTGTACTTTAAAAATTCCAAAATTAGAGCTCACAGAATATTCATGAAAATTTTATTTTTTTTCTAGAAAAAAATAAGGAATCTTGAGGGAGGTAAAATGACATTCAATTTTGAAAAAAATGGTGGTGAAATATATTTGACCTTAAAATATTCAAGGTTATGGTTTATTATTTATTACCTTAATTCACCTTAAATATTTAAAAATACCACCCTAAATTTAGTTCTATGTATTATCACTGTTGGCGATATTTTGTCATTTTGGTTAAGAATGTTCTCAGTTTTCTGTATATTTTTTCCACAGAATCTTTGTTCAAATAAAACAAAAAAAATCCCTCCCCCATTTTGTTACATTAATTAAAGAACTTTTTAAGTAACGTAATCAAACACAACACACACTTATGCACAAAACAACAAAAATATCCATCCCTTATTTTTAACATTAATTAATGGACTTTTAGTAAACTAAAACACAACACACCACACACACGCATGCACACACACACACACACACACACACACACACACACACACACGCAGGTCTCTGTCGTATGAGAAGCACCGTTGGGTTTAAACATTTTATGTATGTCGGTTGTCAAGCGTTGCTGTTTGAGGGCCTGGCAGATGGCTCAGCAGGTAAAGGCATTGCTGCCATGTTGATGACCAGAAGTTTGCGCCCTGAACCTACATGACAGAGGGAGAGAAATGACTTCATCAAGTTGTCCTCTGACGTCCACGTGTGTGCCTTGGCACACACGTGCCCCTGCACATACACACAAAAATAAATAAGAAAAGAGTTGCATTTCCTGCTTGATGAGCCATATGAATTTTGGCAAAAGAAATGAAACACATGTTTTTTTGAATTTTTAAGTACGTAATTCAGGAATAGTGAGTGCGCTTATATCACGATAAGACCCCACATGCTCAGACTCCTCTTTCTCTTCCCAGTCGACCACCATTTATCTTGGATCTCTATTCATCTTGTAAAGCAGAAACCATACCCACTGCACAGTATCTCTGGTCCTCTCCTCTCACAGGCCCTGGCCAGCACAATGTTGTCTCTCTGAGCCTGGTGACTCTAGCTACCTCGTAGAAATGGAATTAAACAGTGGCTATTGTTTTCTTGCGAAGCCCCGGAGTTCTGTGTTTTGGTGGTCTCTTTCCTGTCTGCTGTGCAGACCAGATGATCGCAATGGCACTGTTCCCCAGTGTTTGATTCTTTGTCCTCAGGCCAGTGTGGATTTGATCCATCCAGTCTTTTATTTCAGTTAAGGTGTTTTTTGGTTCTAATATTTGTAGTAGTTCTAGCTTATATAATCTATTGTTAGCCAAAACTTTCTAATTTGGCCCCCTTGCTTCAAGAATATTTGTAATTGTTGATTGAACTATTTTTCCTTTCTGTATCATGATGGCTTTCAAATTTGTTACATAAATTTAGCATTTCTGATACTGATATTTACTGATTGCCTTTTGAAGAATTCAGTTTGAAGAAGCCCTGTAGCCTCATCCCCACTTATGCATGGCGTGTACACGCTCTCTCTTTTTTTGTATATATATTTCTCTCCATATTTATATGTTAAATATATATGGGTATATATCTCCATAAGAAGCAGGGTGAATGTCAATGAGGACAAACTTTGACATACTAATTAAGTAATATGATAATTAAGTAATAGGATAATTAAGCAATAGGATATACCAATTAAGTTTTGTCTTGACTACTTCATATACTCCCCAAGGTGCCAAAGTTTATTGCCAAGAGAGACACTCCCGCCCAATCAGGCCTGTGTTTTCTTTAGTAAGGGAAAGTAATTAAGTATATCAAAACCAAATTGCTGAAAGCTTACAATAACAGAGAGGCAGAAAGCTGCGTCTTACACATAGAAGAGATCTGAATGGCAGGCATGCATCTCATCAGAAACCAGTGTTGCAGAATGAGGTCGGAAAGGGGCTTTCTCTAGTTATTCTCAACACAAGTGTTGATGTTGGCATCTGTCTCCGACATTCTAGATGCCTGATAGTCTGGTGAGTTCCAGCACACCAGGAAGTAGAAAAAGCAAAGACAAGAGCAGGGCCTTGTGGGAAAGGCATGCATTTCCAGGCATATAGGAACCTGAGGCAGGAGGATCACAAACGGAAGAATTGCCTGGACTGTAGAGAGAGTTCAAGGCCAGCCTGGGAAACTTAGTGAGACAGTCTATAAGTATGAAAACCCAAAGAGGGCTGGAGCTGCGTACAGCACAGTAGGAAAGGATTTCCCTAGGATGCACGAGCCCAGGTTCAATCTCAAATACCACTCCTCACCCCCACTTGGAACAAAAATTAACAGAAAGACTTATTGAAGAGAGTAGATCAAAAGCTTTGTCTTGCTTACTTCATATACTTCCCAAGGTGCCGTGGTTTATTGCCAAGAGAGACGCCCCCTGCCCCCTCAAGCCTGTGTTTTCTTTAGTAAGGGAAAGTAAGAGCACTGTGAGTGAATGCCTGGGTTCCCAGATCGTTTCCAGTCCTTCTCCAACAAAACAGAATCACGATTTGAATGATTAAGAGAAGTAGGGAAAGAGGGAGAGACTGTGGACTTCCTGAACACTCTCTGGGTGCACCGGAAGCCGAGTGTGAACCACCTGAACTTGCTTGGGTGTCTAGAGCACTCTGGGCAATCCAAATCTTCCTCTCTTCTGTGCTTGTTCCTTGCCCTCACCCTGGCAGAAAGTGTGGGAAAGTACCTTACTGCAGATATCTGTTCAAGCAACAACAATGGAAAAAAAATCAAACACGATTGATCACTTCAGGGAATTGTCCCAATTAAAACAAACAAGGTGGTCCCAGAGCCTGATCTTGTTTTGTGGGACACAGAGAAGACATTCAATCTTGAGAATCTTTCCCCCTCCTCAAGAAGGAACAAGAGGAGAGGAGTGGGCATATCTACCCCAAAAGTCCAAGAGAGCTCTAGAATGCCTAGTTGGACTGTGGGGTAAGGGTGTTTTCTCTTGACGCTAGTCACTGGAGAGTAAAGGAGCTGATTGTTAGTTCAAAGAACACAAAGAATCATAGGAACAAGCCTCTACCAAAAGAATAGAAATCTATTAATTGCTTGAAAAAGAACTTCATAGTTTTATGGATGTTTTTAGTGAGCCTTGAGAGGCCGCATACAGACAACTAGAAAAATAAAAAAAAAACAATAGAGAAGCAAGCTAAAATGTGCAACACAGAGAAAATGTATGAGGTGGAAATTCTGAGGGGAAGAATCAACTGAAAACTTTAGCGGAGTACAACAGCCAGCTTTGTCGAGCAAGACTGTTTGTGAATTCAAAGATAGGTTATTAAAAAATATCCAGAGGAGGGAAGAAAACAAAGGAAAGGAGCATAGAAAACCCGAGACCCCCGAGAAACCCTGCCAGGAAAACTCCCCTTTGTGTCGTGGGGATCTTAGAGGGAAAAGAGCTAGATAAACAATAGGCGCACTAATGCATGGTGGCACATCGGGAGCCTAGGATTTGGGAAACTGAGGCAAAAAGATGATGGATTTGTGGGCAGTCTGGGGTGCTCAGAGAGGCAAAAGTGGCTGCAAACTCCCCAAATGTGGGGACATCCAGATGCGTAAACTATGAAGTTCTCTGGTAAGGATCACCCTAAAGAAACTTACACACATCATAGTCAAACTGTGTAAAATCGAAGACGACGTCAAAAAAGAAGTTGGCAAGGAAAGAAGGCTCATGAAAGGCATTTTATTCCCTTCCCTGTAGCTGTGAAGACTCCCCTGACAGAAACAAGGCAAGAGAGAAAGGTTCCAGGACCTAGTGCATCATGGCAGGGAGGTCAGGGCAGCCTGAGTAAGGCAGCTGGTCACCTGGTATCTACTGTGCGTGCGTGTGTGTGTGTGTGTGTGTGTGTGTGTGTGTGTAAAGAATACTGCTGACGCTTGTATTCAGCTCACTTTTCCTTTTAGTGTGGGTCTTCCCACCTCAGTTAACCTAAATATTACAATTCCTCAGTCTTCCTACCCAGAGGCCAAACCCTCATAAAACAACCCCCCATAAAAGTCCCCAGAGAGTTTACTCTCACAACGCAACCCCTCACAAGTATGCCTGCAGACTTACCATTCAGGTGGCTCCAGCTGTCATGCCAGAACAACTACGAATTTGACCCAATGCAAAATCAAAAACTTAAAGCAATATGAGACATTTCTGCAACTCAGTTGTGTAGTTGAAGTTTAGAATTACAAGAGACCTAACAGATATGCAAGAAACATCCCCTCTAAGAGCGGCAGAATACACATCCTTCTCCGGTGGGGGTGGAATAATTACCAAGAAAGATAATATGTCAAGTCAGAAAACATATCTAAATCAATTGAACAAGAGAGAAACCAAGTTTTTTTTCTTCTTTTTAATATATTTTTTTCCTCTTTTCTTATTACTTTATAAATAATACCAATCAAAATTCCCACTTCCTCCCCTCCTCCCACTTCCCTCCC
>NW_004949119.1:3184219-3206080 GCF_000317375.1 Microtus ochrogaster
CTTGTTTTTTTTCCTTTTCTCAATAAAAAAAACCACTATCCTGAGTGAGATAATCCAGACCCAAAAATATGGATATGGTATGTACTCACTCATTAGTGGATTCTAGCCATAAACTAAGGACATTGAGCCTATAGTTCACGATCCTAGAGAAGCTAAGTAATAAGGTGAACCCAAAGGGAAAAAATATATATATATATAGATCCTCCTAGAAATTGGAAGCAGATAAGATCTCCAGGCAAAAGTTGTGGGCATGGGGACAGGGAGGTAGAGGGAAGGGGAGAGGGGGAGAGAGGTGGGTTAAGAGGAGGGTTGAGGAGAGCTTAGAGGAGTGGGATGGTTGAGATGGAGGAAGGATGGATATGGGAGCAGGGAAGAAGATATCTTAATTGAGGGAGCCATTTTGGGGTTGGCAAGAGGCTTGGCTCTGGAGGGGTTCCCAGGAGTCCACGGGGATGACCCCAGATAGGACCCTGGTTAGTGGAGGAGAGGGTGTCTGAACTGGCCTTGTCTCGTAGTCAGAATGATGACTATCTTGAATATCATCATAGAACCTTTGTCCAGCAACGGATGGAGACAGAGACAGAGGCCTATATTGGAGCACTGGACTGAGCTCCCAGGGTCCAGTTGAAGAGCAAAAGGAGGGAGAATATGAGCAAGGAAGTCAGGACCATGAGGGGTTGGTCTACCCACTGAGACAGTGTGCCTGAGCTAATGGGAAACCAAGTCTTTTGTGTGTAAACATGCACGTGACATCAGAGGTTGGCATGGCATCTTCCTCAATTGCTTCTCCACTTTATTTTTGGGACAATGCCTCTCACTGAACCTGGACTGCTGTTTTTCTGTTGGCACAGAGGTTGCGATTTAACTGCTGCTGTTTCAGTCAGCAACCGTGGCTCCGCAGTTACTGGCCTGCTTCTCTGGTGGTGGCCTAGCTACTCAGGCCATGGTAAGGTGGAAATTCCGTTCCTGCAGCCACCAGCTGTGCCGATGCAGTCAAATATAGTTTTTAATTAAATCTTTGTTCTATTTATCAAGAAGACTTGGAGTCAGAGGCTGGGGTGAAACCCTGCTAGCTCAGAGAGGTTGAGGAGCAACTAGCCAACCTTCTCTCTTTGCCAGAAAATCCCCCGCCACTCAAAGCCCCTCCCTGCTACTTCCTGTCCATCTCTCTATCATCTTCCAGATGGCCTCTGACTCTATATGATTACTTTCTGCCAACTAGTTGCTAACTCAATCTCCTGGTCCAAGATTGATTTTATTTAATTAATGCAAACACAAACTCGGGGTTCACAGCGCAATGGAATATTCCAGCAATGCTGGATCTTACTGACTCCTACAGACTATCAAAGCAGGAGCCCCAGGGCTGCTGTGCCCAGATGTTATGTGGGGGTTAGATCAGGGTTTGGTTCTCAGAACCTACATGGCAGCTTACAACTACCTGCATCTTCCATTCTAAGGGAGTCAATGCTCTCTTCTGGTTTCCTCTGGCACCAGGCACACACATGCTACACATGCAGGCATGCATGCAAACACTCATAATAAAAAAAAAATCTTCTGAAAAAAAAGATTCAAGTAAGTCGGCTATCAAGGGGCAGATGTTACACGGATAGCACAGAAGCACAAAGAACTGGAGGCTGGGATTGCAGCCCAGGGATAGAGTCCTTGTCCTGGCAGGTTCAAGGTGGGCTAGATGTGCAACAGTGCAAAATGAACACCTGCAGAACCGCTACAGGTAATGATGTACTAGCAAACTGGAGGGTCTGGAAGGAAAGAATTAATTCTCTGAAACGTGAAACCTATCAGTAACAAATCATGAAAGGCAGGAAGCCTGAAATTGTTACCAAACAAGAAAGAAAATTGAATAGGTGATGAGAGAAACTCCCACCCAAAAGAAACTCAGCTATAGTGACTTCTTTTGTGAGTTGCCAACATTAAAAGAAAAGTTAATAGCATTCTTTTCTCTTAAAAAAGTCTAATGACTAGAGAGATGGCTCAGAGGTTAAGAACACTGGCTGCTCTTCTGGAAGTCTTGAGTTCAATTCCCAGCAACCACATGGTGGCTCACAGCCATCTATAAAAGAACTGGTGTCCTCTTCTGTCATGTAGGCAGACATGCAGGCAGAACACTATACACAATAAGTAAATCTTTAAAAAATTTTAAGAGGAGGGAGCACTTCCACTAAGTCCATGAGACCTATATCACCCCAACAGTGAAGCCAGACAACACAAGGATGATGGACAGGAAGTACAGACCCTGTCCCTAACAGACATGGGTACAAACCTGCTCAATGCTATATGAGAAATAAAAACCAGCATTGTGGTAGAGGACCATACACCATGGCCAGGTGAGATTTATTCTTGGGAGGCAACTCTGCTTCAATACATAAATCACAATCATAGTAAAAATGTGGTCACACCACAGAAATGAAGGGTGAAGATCTGAGCCCACTGGGTGCAGAGAAAGTAGATGAAGAATTTGAACTAGGCATGGGAGGTGTTTACCTTAACCCAATAGAGGCCACACTTAACAAGGCCACAGCTAACATACCAGCATAGAATCTGGAAATAACTTTTAAAATCACAAATACAGCAAGGATGTCTAATTCTCAATACTTCTGCCAATAGAACACTTCAATGAAAAAAAAATAAAAACCAAGAGGCGTCTGAGTCAGGAGGGAAGAAGTAAAATAGTCTCTGGAAGATGACACTGTCATCTGTGTATGTGTCTGCCTATATATGCATGCATATACTTGTAGGTGCAAATATATGTTTTTATGTATGAATATACCTATATACATGAGCATAAATATGCAAACATGTATCTACCAATGTACGATATATATGCTTGTATTATATGTCTATGTATGTATATACACACATATATGCAAATATGTATATACCTATGCATGCACAATACACATATTTACTTATATATGTATGTACCTATGTAGATATGTTCATATATGTATGTATATATGTGTATGCATATATGTGTATAAATGTATCTATCTATATCGTCTAATATCTATCTACCTGTCTATCTGTCTGCCTACCTAACTATTCAATATTTTTTAAATTGTCACAAGGAAACTCTTAGTACTAATGAACACATTTAATGAAGTGGAAGGATACAAAATTAACATACAAAAATCAGTTATTTCTTCACACTGGCAATAAGATACCTGAATATCTTATTAAGATTAAGAGAATAGTCTCATAACAGAATAAAAAAGAATAATACATTTAGGAACAAACACAAGAGGTGTAATACATAAAACATTAATTAAAAACTGAAAAATAAACAGATAAGTGGAAAACACACCATGTTCATGCAGAATGTCTGGCAGATTCTTTCAGGAAGCGGAAACCCTGAAGGATCATCTTATATATAAATATATATAATATAATAATACCTAAGTAATCAGGAAGTGCACTGTAACCAACAATATACCAGTATAACAAAATTGACCTTAAATTTGTATCAATAAACCAAGATCCATACCAATGCAAATCTCTATAGCATATCCCCCTTTAAATGTAAGCAGACATTATAAACAGTATTTGGGGATATGGGCATAGTTCTCTCCAAACTGAAGAAGTGGTTGACAGTACCAGAGTGGGAGAAAACATGTATCGACAGCAGATCCCCAATGGGGTTAATGCCCAAAACATACAAGAAACTCATACGCACTACATAGAAAATGGAATTCTAAAATGGGCAGAGAGAATCAAATAGGTATCTTACCGTAAAGACATACAGACATCCAAGTACTGTATAAAGTGTTGTGAGTAATTATCAGGGAAATGTGATAGAAATATCACATATGTCATTTAAAAAGTGAGAAGATATGAGTTATTGAGGTTGTGGAGCAAAAACAAATCCTTCTATGATGTTGCTAGGAATGCAAGTTGGTTCAGCCATTGTAGAGCATTGGCATGGATTTTCCTAAAAAGCTAAAAACAGGACTACAGCAGACAGGTAAACACACACACACACACACACACACACACACACACACACACACTCACACATACAGTAAATAAAGGATAAAAGTATGACATCCTATAATCATTGTATGTATCAAGTATTATATAGAAATTAATGAAAATAATTTTAATGAAGTTATTATTTAAAAACTATGTCTTTATTGAAACTTTTTGTTCCTAAAGGAGGTAAGGCTTTTGATTTTATTTTGAGAGAGGGTTTTACTATGTAGACCAGGTGGCCTCAAACACACAGAGATCCATCTGCCTCTGCCTCCCGGGTGTGGGATTAAAGACGTATCTCCACACCTATCAATATGTTGTCTGTTATAGCATGGTAAGCCTTATCTTTTAGTTGGAGCGTTTTCTCAGTTACATTTAGTGTTATTACTGAAGCATTGCGGTTCCATTCACCATCCGCGGTCTTCTCCTACACCATGGGTTCTGTATCTTCCCTTCCTTCGTATCTTGCTTTATTTTCAAACAAACAAGCATCTCTATGAGTGTATCTCATTCATTACCCCATAGTTTTTGTTTTTTTAATCTTCTATTTTACAACAGGAACACACGTATATTTGAAGCTTTTTTTCCCCCTGAGGCATGGTTTCTCTGTATAACACTGGAGCTGGCTGTCCTGGAACTCGATCCATAGACTAGGCTGGCCTCAAAGTCACAGAGATGCACCTGCCTCTGCCTCCCAAGTGCTGGGATTAAAGCTGTGCACCATCACTGCCCAGCTAGTTGATGGTTACCTTTGATTTGTTAATCAATATGAAATAAGGCTTTTACTACTCTTCCCATGCAAGTACCTTGAAATTCTCTAACTCCTCTCCCACTTCCAATGAAAAAAATGGGTAACTTTTAATTGTTATGTGCATGTGTATGTCTTAGTGGATGTATGCCCATGCAGTGACATCAGAGGCTAGAAAAGAGTGTTGGATCCTCTGGAACTGGACTAATAGGTTGTGAACTGCCGTGTTGGTGTGCGGGACTCAATCCAGGTCCATCTCTAGCCTATCTCCCCCCAGCTTTATGGTTTTTGTTTTGAGTGTTTTAGTTCTACATGTACTTTATTTTTTTTAATTTATTTATTTATTAAGGATTTCTGCCTCCTCCCCGCCACCGCCTCCCATTTCCCTCCCCCTCCCCCGATCAAGTCCCTCTCCCTCATCAGCTTGAAGAGCAATCAGGGTTCCCTGACCTGTGGGAAGTTCAAGGACTGCCCACCTCCATCCAGGTTTAGTAAGTTGAGCATCCGAACTGCCTAGGCTCCCCCAAAAGACAAACATATAGGCATCCTCCTGAATATTAACCTTCATCAGGCGGTGAAAGGAGACAGAGACCCACATTGGAGCACCGGACAGAAATCTCAAGGTCCAAATCAGGAGCAGAAGGAGGGGGAGCATGAGCAAGGAACTCAGGACGGCGAGGGGTACACCCACACACTGAGACAATGGGGATGATCTTTCGGGAATTCACCAAGACCAGCTAGCCTGGGTCTGAAAAAGCATGGGATAAAACCAGACTTACGTAGTGGACAATGAGGACTACTGAGAACTCAAGAACAATGGCAATGGGCTTTTGATTCTACATGTACTTTAAACCCCATCTAATATTATGCTTTTACTAGAACTAACATTAGCTTTTCATTTCTCTCCCTCCCCCTACATGCATGTGTATGTTTATGTATCCATATATGCTAATATGAATATATGTATATCAGCTTTACATAATAGCACTAGTCTACATCCCCAGGCACATAGCTGATATTTCACTTTAGGCTTTTCTTATATACTGGTTGATTTTTTTTTTGAAAAATTACACACTGTAAACTTTATCTGCTTTTATTCCCAAGTTCTGGCTGTTATAATCAACTCTGCCCATCTTTAAGCTCTGAAATGCAAAGTCTGTTTTTCTGTGTGGCCTCCTAGCACTGACTCTTTCCACATAGCAGAATGCAGCTAAGATGGACACGTTCCTGTGCCAGCCATGTCAGAGGTTACTGTCACAGCCCAGTTGTGTTAGTTGTATACTTATACTAAATGGTGCTTCTTTGCTTGTTTCAGGAGAGACATCTGGGTTGCTTCCCGTTTGGGATAATTATGAATAATTCTCTCCTTTATGTTCATCATTTGTCGTGGATAGATAGCTAGAAGTGGGTTGCTCTTTCGGACTGTGCACGTGTTTAATTGTTTAAGACACTGTCAGGTGACCTTCCGAAGAGGCTCTGCTATTGTGCATTCCCAGCAGCAGTGTCAGGGCTTCTGATGAGACTGCTCTGTCAGTGCCTGGCGTTACCACTCATTCCTTTTCATCTCTGTGGCTGTAATAGGCATGCCATAGTATCTTATGGTTGCTTCAATTTGCGTGTCCCTTGTGACTAGTTATACTGAACATAGTTTCAAGTACTTATTAACTATCCATATATCTCCTTTTTGATGATATGTGTGTTTAGAATTTCTACCATTCATAAGATTGGGTTGGGGACTATCTAGACGGCTCAGTAGTTAAGAGCACACCCTGTTCTTGCAGAGGACCCGAGTTAATGGGAGGCCATCACTAACTGATGCTTTAGCTCTCTGGTCTTTCACTTAGTGTGTGTACACATATATTTGAAGATGTACGCGTTTGCTTATGTACATGTGTGTGCCTGTGAGAGCTTATGGTACCACATGCATGCGGGTGCCTGTGGAAAGCAGGTGAATGTGCTAGATAGCCTGGACTGGAGTTGCAGCAGCTGTGAGTTGCCTGATTGGGTGCTGAGAGCCACGCCTGAGCCCTCTGCAGGAGGAGCAAGTGCTCTTACTCCTCCACTCTCTCCCCAGACCTTCATTCACATCCCTTTGAGGTTTATTTGTTGTGTAGTGGGCATCAGTATCCCTTCCTGTGACTGGAGCAGTCTTCTCTGCTAGACAGCATGTGCATTCTATTTCCTAGCCATTGTTTTATGGGCAGATAGCAGTCATTAGGTTGTTTTCACTTTGGACAATTAGGAACAGTACTGCTACAAGCATTCATGCACAAGCTTTTGCAGGGAGTTGTACTTCTTCAATTACCTTTGGTGTATAGGGCAATGAGCTAATTTTTCTATAAAGTGTGGCGTGTAAGTTAATATTTTTTAGGGAGGGGGTGGAGACACAAACATTCAGTTGTTCTGGGACCGTTTGCCCTTTCCCTATTAGATTCCCTTCACATCTGTCAAACATCTGCTGACTCTAGACTCTCAACCCTGTTTCACTGCATTGACCTACATGTCTGTCTCTTCGCTAGGATTGAAGTTTAGAATAGCCTTGAAATTGAGGAGCCGAAGTTCTTTGGTGCTGTTCCTATAGCTCATTGTAGACCTCCTGCCTTTCTCATTTATTCTTTTCATTACTGTGTGTGCGTGTGTGTGTGTGTGCATGTGTGCATGTGTGCATGAGTGCATGTGTGCGTGCGCATGCATGTGTGTGTGATGTGTATGATTCAGCTCATTCTAGACCTCCTGCCTTTCTCATCTACTGTGTGTGCGTGTGCATGTGTGCATGAGTGCATGAGTGCATGTGTGCGTGCGTATGCATGTGTGTGTGATGTGTATGATTCAGCTCATTCTAGACCTCCTGCCTTTCTCATCTACTGTGTGTGTGTGGTGTGCATGCGTGCACGTGTGTGTGTACATGTGTGTGATGTGCATGATTCAGCTCATTCTAGATGTTCCTTTCTCATTTACTCTTTTCATTACTGTGTGTGTGCACGTGTGTGTGTGTGTGTGTGAAGTGCTTGTGTGCATGCGTGGCCAGTCATGGTGTGTGAAGATCAGAAGACAACCGCAGGTATTAGACCCTGCCTTCCATCTTGTGTAAGGCAGGTTCTCTTTGTTGTTGGCTACTGAGTACACCTCATGCCAGCTCCGGGGGCATCCCCTGTGTGCACCTGCCATCTCTCTGTAGGCACACTGGGACTAAAGGTACATGGGTTCTGGGGATTCGAAGGCAGGTCCTCATGCTTGCACACAAACAACTGACCCATGGAGCCATCTCCTGAGCCCCTCAATGCATTTTAGAATCAGCTCATCACTCAGGATTGGAAAAAATGCATGACGAGACTTCGAGGCCTCTCAACAGTTTGCTTCTTCTAGTTGATAAACATGCCGTGTAACATTTTACTTGTTTTATTTGATTTCCTTCATCAATATTTTTCAGTTTCCAACATACACTTAGATCACATAACCGGATTTATGGCTAAAGCTCACTTTTGGAGCTATTGCGAATGATAATGCTTTTAAAATGTTGATTGTAATGGTCTTTGCTAACCTGTAGGGTGAAATTCATTGTTTTTATACTGACTTTTGTGTCTATGATTTATTTAACCTTCTAGTCGAGGAGATTTTAGGGGGATGGATTCTCTGGAATTTTCTACATGAAATAGTCTGTTCACTGTAATAGTATATGCTTTTTTGTTGTTGTTTATTTTATTTTGTTTTCATTTTTTTTCTTTTCATTCTTCTTTCCTTCCTGGACACAGGTTCTATCTGGTGTCATTCCTTCTACAAGTAGACATCTCTTCCCTCCCTTTTCTCTCTTCCTCTTCCTCCTCTCCCCTCCCAACACTCTCTCTTCCTTTCTTCCAGGTGTGAGTCACAGACGTCTCATTGACCTTTGCTAGACTGGCAAAGCCTTTGTCTGACTGTGTGATGGGATGAACACAGGGCCTTGCACACACTGGTGAGCGCTGGAGCTCAGAACTCTCTCCCAGTCATTTCGTTTATTTTTTGTTTCCCTCCATTTTATATTTTTAAAAACATTTAACAATAAAACCTATTTTTTAGTTTGCATATAAGATTTTATTTTGTTCTTTCTTGCCTGCCCCAATGCTCCCTCTTACTCTTCCTCTCCCCCTCTGCAAAACAAAACAAACCAACCAACCACACACAAAACTTTCTTCTGTGTTCATATAACATATATTTCATTACCCTTTTTGTCCTTCTCTTCCATTTGGATGGCTTCCTTTCCTAATAAAGGCCACTTTCAAGTCCTACATATGTATGCATATGTACATATATTCATTTATATACAAATTAAAATCTAGATTCTGCATGTGAGAGAAAACAAGGCATTTGTTTTTGTGAACCTGGCTTATTTTGTTTTTGCAATGATATCCTGTTCTATCCATTCCTGGTGGTGTCATAACTTCATTGTTCTTTATAACTGAATTGATAACGTTGTGTATGTACCATGTTTTTTTTTTTTTTTAAGATTCATTTATCAGCCTGGTGGTGGCACACGCCTTTAATCCCAACACTCAGGAGGCAGAGGCAAGCAGACCTCTCTCTGAGTTTGTGGCCAGCCTGGTCTATAGAGTGAGTTCCAGGACAGCCAAGGCTGTTACACAGAGAAACCCTGTCTCGGAAAAAAAGGGGGGGAGATTTATTTTTCTATGCTTTTAAATTTGTCCTTGTGTTTTTGCAGGCCACATGTGGCCCTTCTCTCCTTCTGGTCTTCTCTCTGAGCCCTCCCTTTCACTTTTCTTTTGCACCAGGAGAAGAGTGCCACTCTCTTAAACACACTCGTCTGTTTTCTGGCGCATCACGTGTGGGTTTGCACTGTAGCTCATTTCTCCTAAGAGTTGGTAAAGCCTGGGCACCCTCAGGAACCGGCCCCTTCCAAATCATATTCATCCCTGCCTTTGTGCTCCATTCCTGTCTAGAATATCTTTACTCCTTTCCCTTTTTCTGTTGCAGAAAATAGATAATAAACGAATAAATAAGATTATTTTCTGGATAGGGATAGGTTGAAAGACCCCTGGAATTGGGAGACTCTCACTCAAGTATCGGGATAACATGACCCCCCAAGAACTCATGAGAGACCATTGTTGCTGTAATCACATGAGGTTTATTGACAGGAGCCAGTGTGCTGGGGCCGAGATTCATATCCCACGCGGGGGTAGAGGAGTTCAACCCCGAGTAGCTGGGAGAAGGGGTATTTAAGGGAAGAAACTACAACCCAAAGGGGGTAGGAAGGGCATCATTGGAAGATTCTGAAAATACCAGTGATAATCACAAGGGGATAACTCCCCATTGCTCAAGATTGTTCTCAAGATTATAACCTAACTTTGTGGTCAGCCAGTTCCTGGAACAAAGTCACTGAACTGGCTAACCTAGAATTTTGGGCTCTACTCTTCCTGCTAGGGGGTCTGGATTTATCCTGGTCTTTCAAGGTCCCTGAGGGTTTGAAGGGAACTCACAATTCACCCTCCACACAGCCACCCTGAGCCAGATGTCCCTCCACTGGATACCTGTGTGTCATGTACTGATAAAGACGGCTCTGCATCTGTCCCTAGTGTTGTATTACCCTTGCATCCAAGGCCCATTTAGTTTTCTTTCTGAAAACCACCTACTCAAACCCTGGAGATTCTAGAATTGTGCACCAGAAAGGGAACTCATGGATCAAATATTCCAGAGTTTCCCAGGAGTCCAGGAGTAGAATGTAGGACCATCAACATCTTTAAATGTAATCATCTGTGCACTTAGTCAAGTAACTATGGCAGGTGACAGTCTTTCTTACAGGGTGGGATGGACAGTTTTCCTCTTCCCTTCCTCCTTCCCCATTCTTCCTCTTCTCCTCTTACCCTTGCAATGCTCCACCTACCTGTGGGGATACAGCTGAACATGATAGTTTGGGCTCTGGAGGAGCAGAGACCTGGTTCTGATCCTGGCTCCTCTGACTCAGCAGTTCTTCATCTGAGCTCCACGGGTCCCACTCCCTCATCAGTTGGCTCAGAGAAAGGTATTATTGAAGGGATAATGTGTGTAAGGTCTCAGCAGTGGGCCTAGCACACTCTAGGGACACAAAGACGTTGGCAAGGATTAAAATTCACTCTATCCTGTTCAAGCTGGGGAGGGGGAATGTTTCTACTAAGATGAGCCGGCCTTGTTTTCTTTGACTTTTCTGGGTAGTAAGGAGCATCTCTTCTTCCTCTCCTAGGACTTCTGAATGTCTGGAGAGGCTTCTAAGGTCCAGTGCTTTCTGGGAAGAGAGGAAATAGACAGAGAGTAAGAGAGAAATCACAGATGGTGCTACCACAGACACTTGCTTGGTGGGGAAGCAGTAAACATGGGTTGGCCTCCAGCTGTGTGCTTGCCTTGAGGCTCTTTTTGGAAGGTAGGGCAACTTCAAGGGTGCTTTCACTGTTTCTTCTTCCGGGCCTCTGCCATGTCAGTCTTGCCCTGTACCTGCTTCTCTTTATTCAGAATCTGGGAAAATGTTTTCTTCCTTTGAGAGGTTCTTGGTCTGTTTGGAGGAGGAGGATTCTCAGCATTGCTGTGGCTTCCACGTGTTTGGCTTCCACAAAAGCTCATGTTGAGATTTCATGTTGTGAGGTGCTGGGTGCTGGGTGCTGGGAGGGTCCTCAGGATTTACATTCTTCTCAGGAGACTGGAGTGAGCTGAGTGTGAGGGACCTGGACAAGTTACCGTGACAGTAAGCTGTTATGAAAAGGTCACTTGTGGTGCTTTGGCCTCTTTTGTTGTGTGCTGCTTTCTGCTCCCATGTGTGTCATTTGCTGTGTGACGACATCTCAGAGTCCTGATCATGTGTGCCATTTGCTGTGTGATGACATATCTTGGAGTTCTGATCATGTGGCCCTTAGAGTTTGGTCTTCTTACTCTACAAACCCAAGAGCCAAAAGAAGGCCGCTTTCAAAGAACCAGCAATACTCTGTTATTATGACACAAAACTGCCCAAGACACATGCTTATTATAAAAGGGACACTTTGCAGCGATAATCACTTACCTACTTGTGGATATAGCTGAATGTGATGGTTAGGGGCCCTCTAACAGGAAGGGGGCTACAAATGGGGGTCTTTGGCCAAAGGCATTGAGTGATTTGACTGTAGTTGACAGAAGAGACACTGGGGAAGCTCCCAAAATTTAAGTAAGGATCAGGGATCTGGCTCTGTCAACAACAAGCCTATTATACAAGCATGAAGACCTGAACTTGATCTCCAACACTACATAAAAGTTGGGCACAGCAGCGCATGCCTATAATCCCAGCAAGGAGGCAGAGGAAGAGGATTCCTGGGTCTTGCCGGTTGGTCAGTCTACCCAAGCTGGCAAGCTCAAGCTTGGTTCAGTGAGAGAGCCTATCTATAAAACAGTGTGGACAGCAATTGAGGAAGACAGCAGAAGTTGGTCTCTGGCATCCCTGTGTGTGTATATGCTCCCCGCCCCCCAAATATAACACAAACAACTCAAACATTTCAAAATGCCTCCTAGGTTAAGCTTTGACCGTTTAGGAAGATGCTTAGTGTATATTACTTGTGGAAGAAGTTTAAGGCCCTGTATGTTCCTAGGGACCATGTTTTAGAGTTAGGCAAATTGTTTGCACCTAAATACCTATGGGTGGCATGGTCAGTGAGCCACCCCTGGTGCCACTGCCAGGAAGTAGAAACTCTGGGTGAGAAGGGGGGCACTGTAGGGCAGAGGGGATGGAGTGGCAAAGAGTAGCTGAAACATTTTGATGCTATTTTAGTTATGAAGATACAGCTTGTGGGGCTCTGTGAGTCTCCCATGCTAATATGGCAGATAGTTTTGAAGCTGTGTAGGCCTCAGTGGGTCACCTCCTTACATAGACAGGAAGTGCATACAAGTGACAAGGGAGTTAAAATAATCATCCTTACACACAGTGCACAGAAACAGAGCTTTAACCCCACTGTGGGGCAACCAAGGGGATGTAAATTTGTCCAGTCTTTCTTGAGGCATTTTGGCAGTCTCGAAAGACTTTGAAATGTTCATACACTTTGGCCCAACAACTCCACCTGTAGGAAAGTGTGTGGAAATCACTGACTAAGCACACAAAGATCTAGGGATGGTGACGTTTGTGATGATTATGCTCACTATAACAAACAACTGAAACAACCTAAACAGACAGCAGGGAGAAATCATGCAATGCACACGGCACTCCATGGCATGATGCTCGCCCACTGCAGAGGATACTGCTACCATGTATGTTTAATGCTACGGAAGAATGGTTGTCACTTTAAGTGAGGAACACGAACCTCAGGACGGTATAATCATGAGTCCATTTTTTAATCGAGGAAAATAGAAATGGGTGGGGAGCTGGCTCAGTGGTAAAGTGCCCTGGCTTCCAAGCACCCAAAGCAGGTAGCTCACAACTGCGGCTTTGGAACTTCAGCCCAGGGGATCTGACACCCTCTTCTGACCTTGTAGGCTTTCATATGCATGTGTACACACACACACACACACACACACACACACACACACACACACACACTCTCACACATGCTCACACATACACATGCATGCACATACACAAATAAAAATAAATTATTTAATTAAAAATAGATATAGAGCAATAGGGATACTTCAATGTGAGGATCTGAGCTCAGCCCCCAGAACCCATGTAAGAATGCGGGGTATGGTAGTACTGGGGTCAGAGACAGGAAGATCCCTGTCTAACTAGGGTCCCTAGCCTAATCGGAGAGCTCCAGAACAATGAGGGACCCTGTCTCACACGTGATAGACAGGGTTCTTGAGGATGACACCTGAGCTGTCTTCTGGCCTCCATGGGCACATGCGCACACACATGAACTTGCATACGTCCATAAACATGCCTATGTATACAGATACACAAATAGATATGCTTATTTCAATTTTTTGTTCTGGATATTTTATTTTCCAGACGGGGCTGTACCATGTGGAGATCCAGTCTTACACAGTTGACAAAGATGGCTTATAGTCTTCTGCTATGAAGATCCTGGTAGCATGTGTATCCTTTACATGGTATCTGACACATGGGTACAGAGAAGTGAAGTGTTATTTTCAAACTCTGTCTGTCTGTCTGTCTGTCTGTCTGTCTGTCTGTCTGTCTCTGTCTCTGTCTCTGACCCCGCCCCCAGGGAACTTGCCATGCTAAGCTTCTGCTTTGCCTCCTAGCTACACTCCCAGTTTCTTGGCATTTTCATCAGACAGAAAGTAAGATACAAATCAGTTACTATGAACTCAATGTGGAAAGGCCAGTGCAGGAAGTTGTTAGACAAGACTGTAGAGCACCAGTAACACTGTTAACAACATATGAGTGATGAATGGTCTTTTTTGTGTTTGTGTGTAGATACTGTGTGTAAGTTCATATGCGTGTGCACAGATGCATGTGTGTATCACTCGTGTGTGTGTGTGTGTGTGTGTGTGTGTACATGCAGAGGCCAGAGGTCTACTTTGGGAGTCACCTACCTTGTTGTTTGAAAGACTTGAGGTTTTCCCATTAGACTAGACAGCTGGCCAATGAGCCCTGGGATCCTCCTACCTTCCCCAGAGCTAGGATTATAAGCATAAAGCACCACGGCCAGCTTTTCTGTGGGTGCTGGGGATCTGGCTCAGGCCTTCATGCTGGCATGGCAGGCACTTTTACTGCGCCATCTCCCCAGCCCACGAGTGGCCTTCATGCCACTTTTCTCTTCGTTTGAACATGACCAACCTCATAAGTGAGGGAGCACAGGAGACCTCCTCATAGCTGTCATCCTCTTCATTCAAAGTTCTGTTTTGTTTTTTAGAAAGACTTTAATTACTGATATAAAGTAAAACAATTACTTGTTGGTTGGCTGAGAATTGCTAGAAATTAATAAATAGTTTGGAAATTATTTAGTAAATTCTAATTACTTAGCAAAAGTAATTAAAATATTTATAAGCGAACACCCATAAAACACCACCAAGCAAATACATTACTCAATAAATGGTTTAATTAGTATTTCATTACCAGAAATTAATCTCAGTAACCAAACATTACTACAAATTACATGTAAGATGGACAACTTATTTTACTGCTATTAATGATTTCAATTACAAAGTCTGTATAAGTCTCATGCCTTCCTGTTCCCACCCTCCTCCTGTTCCACTACCACCAGACAAGTTCCTACACTAAGGGCCCGAGTTAGCATGTGGGAGGGCTGGGTGGACCCTTCCACAGTGTGGGGGAACCCCAGGCACATGGCTTAATAATTTCCCTCAGCCCATTTCCTGGTTGTCTTGCTGAAATAGAGGCCCTAGGTGCCTGTTAAATCAGCTGGAATCAGACTCCGGGCTGGTGGGCTTCTTATCACTGATATATCCTCCTCCAGAGCCTTCTAAATCACTTGGCTACACGGCTCGATTCCTTCCCCCGTGCCACTGCCAAGGCCTCATTGGCACTGGCTTCAATTCCTGGTTCACCACTCAGGTGCAAGGAGTGGCGCCTGGGCTCAGTTCCTGCATGAAAGTGACCTCCAGGCTGCTCAGGAAAAAAAAAAAAGAGTCTCCTCCCTGAAAAGCATAAACTCCAAGACTCAAAATCTGTATGTAGGAGTCCTACTGGCGAATGCTTTCAGGACCTTCCCCCATATTGGCATGAGTAAGCAGGACAGGGCAGAGGGAGATGTTGACTAACTCCTTGAGAAAGCTCTGGAGCTTGGATGATCTTCCCAGCTTCTAGATTGAGGTGGTAGGGTAGAAACCTTTGACATCCTCAATGGCCATATGCTAGATGGGGGTTACCATGGGGAAGGCCTGTCTCTTTTGGCTGAGGAGAGTTGCGAGAGAAGGGCTCGGCTGTCACCTGTTAGCGAACAGTCTACCTTGGAGATGGAGGAGTGTCTCGCTTTTGAAGAAGAAGGCAGGTAGCACACAGCAACATCCACTTAGCCATCCTCCACAGAACCTCCTTCTGCATGTAAGGTTTGAGAAAGCACACATGAAGTCCCTTCCCAGGGTGGACTGAGGGCTGTGGCTTCTTCTTGGCCTAGTGTTAGTGCACCAGTTGCCCCAGCACTCTACTGAGACTGGAGATGGCTGCATTTTTGACATCAGGTTAGCTTCAGAACCAACTGGTATTGATGCCTAAATCACAGTCCTGCGACATCAGGGTCCTATCTCACTGCGTCCCTGGAAGTTAGCACAGAACGGGGCTCTGTTACTATTTACTGCTTGAATGCACAGTGGTAGAGGTAGACTCTGTTACTTTCCTCCTTGTTGTGACAAAAGCTGCTTAAAGAATGAAGCTCCTCCCAGTGGAGCCACCATTGGCTGCTAAGGCTGGTGACAACATAGTCGTCCCCACGGGAGTGGAGGTGGCTGCTCCCCCTGCATCCGTAGTCAGGAAGTAGGAGAGGGATGGATGCTGGTGTTCGCCTGGCTTCTTCCTTCCCTCTCTTTAACCCAGTCTGACACAACAGTCTATGGAGTGGTGCTACCTCCATTCAGGGTCTCTTTCCTCAGTTAAACCTTCTTGGACACATCTTCACAGACATGTGCAGAGACGTGTTTCCGAGGTGATTTAAAATCTAGTTGACAGTTGATCAGCCATCGTACGGTCGCCTAAATGCATTACAGGAAACCATGGTGCACTTGTCAGAGGAAGCTGTGACTTAATGTTCTGGGTCAGAGGAATCCAGGAAGAGGGGAATTGAGACCAGGCAAGGTGGGAGATAGGATGGGGTACACCTGGAGCGTCTCCTGGACATGCATCTAACTTTGCCTGCACTGTGTCTCCTGGGAGGAAACTGAGAGGGCCTGAGCTATGTTACATTCATTGAGTTTCTCCTGATACCTGTGACTGAAATGAATCTCCCGTTCTTATCACATCCCTACCTTGTACAAGATTCCTGTGACGAGGGCTTATTTACACCCAGCCTCAGCCTAGGCCACTGTGCGATGACCGTGCCTGCACCTGGATGTGCTTTCTGGCCTGGGAGGCATAGATTAATGTCCCAGATGGAGGAGAAGGTCACCCAGGGGGCATCTTGCCTTTGGATGCCACATTGTGTCCATTTCACCAAAGAACAGATACTGGAAACAGCTGGGCTGCATCCCGAAAACTGCTTATTTTGTATCTATCTACTTTTGGCTCTGTGCCACTCCCTCTCTTCACGCATCAAGACTGCTCTCTGATCTTCCTCCTCTGTGCCTGGCAGGTGCCCTCGCCTCTCACCGCGGCCACACCTCCACCCCCAAGGTTCCTTCTTGGAGGGAGCTCTGTTCACTGATTCCAGGTTATGCGCTGTTCAGTTCTTCCTAGGTGTCTGTAGTCCGCAGCTGCCAATTCCTTTGGAAAGAGACTGTTTGATTTTAGGAATCTCATGCTGCAAACGGTGCCTTGTCTAGAGCCCAGAGATTCGAAGAGGCTGAAAGAGAAGTCAAGCTCCCTCAAAAGACCTTATTATGCCCACCCCAGCTCTCATGCTCTCAGTAGGCCTGGCAGTGTGAGTCCTCGTGTGGGGGCATCGACATGGCCTCCCTAGGGAGGCAGATTGTGAGGCCGCCTTCAGTATGGCCTCTGCTGGTGTGGAAGGAGTGAGGGAGTCAGAGAGTTCACATTTGTCGTGGCTGGGATTTTTGCCCGCCTTGTCCTTAATCAGTCTCCGGTTAATTCGTCACCTCTGCTCAGCTCTGTAGAACATCATTAATCACTACAGGCAAAAGCTGATGGCTGGGCCTCCTAGTTCCTGGGAAATCCTGGCTCCTTGAGTGGGCACTTCTTGCCTGGAACATTAGAATGGTCACGAGGTTCTGTGGGCTCCCCTTTCAGAGTCTTCAACGTGCTTGAGAAGGGCCCTGGGTCTGCTGAGATAACACAGGAGACAGAGTACCACACCTTCCCTTTCCTTCTTCAACACTACCATTTTGTTCATGGTGAAAATGTGCCTAGCCCCAGTGTCACATGACAAGACTCACTGCAGCGACAAGTGCACTGTAATGCGGCATAAGCTAGAAGCTTCTTGAAGCTCTAGAACAGCAATTCTCAACCTGTGGTGTGTGAGCCCTAAGGGGGGGGACCAAAAGACCCCTTCCCAGGGTTGCCTAGGACCATGGAGAGGCATGGATATTTACATTATGAATCATAATAGTAACACAATTGCAGTTGTGAGATAGCAATGAACTAATTTTACGGATGGGGTCGTACAACGTGAAGAGCTGTATTAAAGGGTCACGGCATTAGGAAGGTTGAGTACCGCTGCTCTAGAAGGCCTTTTCCTTTTATGGAAAGGGTTTTGGATGCCATCATTACTGCCCCTACATGCTTTTCTTTCTGCCTTAATGAAGAACGCAAGAGAACTGCGGTGGGGTCAGCCTTGACGCTGGGAGACCGGTGCTAGGAGCCATCCTGCTTTATGTTTCTGTCAGGAGAAGAAGATACAGCTCTGCTTGGGCGGCCGATAGTTGGGTATTTTGTAATATGCAGTAGAATATGTTTCTAAAACTGAAGGAAACATAGCCTGGATTTAGATTCTCGGAAAACTGAGGGAATTCCAGGCTTCATCAGCCACTGAGGCTAGGGTGGCATCAGTAACTTGAATGTCACTAGCTCTGCCCTTTAAACCAAGCAACACCTCTATTTCCTCACAGTTAAAAAGATTTTGTTTCTAATTAGCTGTGTGGCATGTGTCTCCATGTGTGAGCGCGAGCACAGCAGGCTGTGGCAGCCCAGGAGGCTTTAGATGAATCCCCTGGAGCTGGGGCTTCGGGTGTCTGTGAGTGCCTGACACGGGTGCTGAGAAGCAAACTCTGGTTTTTATGAGAGCAGAAATCACTCCTATCTGCTCAGCCAAATCTCCAGCCCCATCTCCTCATTTGGGGAAGTATCATTGTCCCCAACACTTTTAGCCACCTGTGTCAGTAAGAAATTATCTGGATGTGACCGCGACTCATCCACGGGGTTATCCTCAGTGAAACAGCACTTAGAAAGGCAGAACAAGACTGTAACAGGGAATGTTTTGGTGTGCACATAATTTGCATAGAGGCCATCATCATCTCTAGAGGACAGGGCTCAAAACCCCGATTCACCCTCATTTTGGCTGGGGGGGGTGTTAAGAACACTGGAGATTTTTTGTTAACCCGAGTCAATCCCTTCTGAGATCCTTGGACAGGAAAGGATAAAAGGATCCAGAGGCCAGCTCACCATCGGGAAATTAGGGGGTTGGAACAGGCGAACCAGGTTAACAGCAAACTTAGAAGCTGGTATCACAGAGACTCCTGGCTCTGTGCATTTGTGGTGAGGTCTGGGAAGAGCAGCTATGCAGTATCTATTCAGTCGTCTGGGTCAGCACGGGCATCCTTACAGCTGTGCTTGTGGAAGTGTCAAGTGCACAGAGGTTTTCAACAGTGGCCCTTTGTGTGGCCCAGCAGGTAGAGTTGTTCTGTTTGTCTCTGGCTTCTGGTCTTAAAGTGTAAGCTTTGCCAGCTCTTGGGCAGTTTGGAGAAGGCAAGTCATCTTAGTTTCTGATGCAGCAATAAATGCCATGGCCAAAAGCAAACTGGGGAGGAAAGGGTTTATTTCAGCTTACAAGTTAGAGTCTCCCATAAAGGGAAGTCAGGGCATTAGGACAGGCACTGAAATAGGCCCATTAGGACAGGCACTGAAACAGGCCATGAAGGAATGTTGCTTTTGGCTTGTTCTCAGGCTTGAATTCACCTACCTTTCCATATAGCCCCGGGCCACCTGTCCAGGGATGGCATTGCTTACAGGGAGCTGGGTCCTCTGACATCAGTTTGCAATCAAGAAATGTGCTTCACAGATAGACCTGCAGGCCGATCTGATTGAGGTAATCCCCCAGTGGAGACTCCATCAGATAACCCTGACGGCTGAATCTAACTAGGCAAGTCTGAGAGGCAGATGGGCACTATGGCACAGTGACTGTGATAAGGGCTGGAGTCAAGCTACTGGGTTCAAGTTCCTCTGCTTGTCTATGTACTGGGCCGTGGCCTGGCTCGCAGTTGTGCGGTCTTGGCAGTTTCGCAGAGCAGGCTCCATGCTTAGGAGATTAAAGTCTTAAAGATGCAGTTGTAAGAATTGCATGCATCACCAGGCTTCACTGCGAAACCTCCACACATGCATTCTGAGAAGTCCTCCCCCCTGCTGTCCACTTTCTCTACCCATTCCTGTTCTTTCCCCTGACATGCCATCTTGAAAATCTGAATACATTTTGAACAAGACTTTCACATTTTTATTTTACTCTGAGCCCTGAAAATTATGTAGCCAGCTCTGCTTGGGAAATTTTATTGATTTCTCCGCACCTTTGTTTCCCTGTCTCTAAAATGGATAAACAAACAAACAAACAAACAAACAAACAAACCAAAGACTCCACAAACCTATTGCCTGCCCCAGAGTCCTGTGTGTGAAACAGGACCAGGCAGGGAGAAAGCCTTTGCTCTCTGCTAAGTGACGAGAGTGAGGACTCCGGCAATTCATCCATAAAGCACAGAGATGTGGCGTTCGTGTCTCCGTCCTGTCTGATTGGCTCTCTTGTGAGATGGGACGTCTCGTTAGCTCTCCACCCATCGCGGCCCACAGGATTGACACAGGTAAATGCAAGGCCTAGAAAGTGTGGAGTCAAAGCCACGGTCCAGCCGGAGGGGTTGGCAGCTGAAACTGGGAGTGGCTTACAAGAGTAGATGAGGTACCTCCTGGATGTAGCCTGTATCTTCCCCAGAGAGCCAAACCAAGAGCCAGGTTGTCATCAGCCACCATACCTGCAACTGATGCTCATGGGTATCAGGGAAGGGGCAAGCCTCAGCCTACTGTCTCATGTTTACTGACCCACACTAGTAGGTATGTTCTGTGTGGCGATCTTTTGAGGGCTATGACGGTGTTGGTGGCCAGGTGCTGCAGCAGAAAACAGTGTTGGTGTCCAGGGTCTGTATTGCCACAGGAAACCATGCTGAGGTCCGTGACATGTGCCAAGCTGGAGACCATGTGGATGTCTGTGGTCCGTGCTGTGGTCAGAAACCACGTGGAAGTCCATGATTCGTGCACTCGCTGACTGCAAAGGGCAAGGAGGCGACTTTTGCAATGGTACCAATGACTACAGACTCACAGTCGAGAGAGAGGGAAACAGAAGGCTTCTGTGAGCACCCCCTCCCACGTAACAGCCTGGACAGACAGCCATTGAAGAGAAATCTTAAAAATTGTGATAAGGATGCCCAAGTGTAGGTCTCCACAACAGAGGGCTTCTGGTGTGTGTGTGGGGGGCACTCAGTTCTCTCTAAGGGACTGGCACTGGGGGTTTGATGGTGCTCCAGTATGGGCAACACAAATTAGATTTATTTTTGGGGGAGGTCACAGGGGTGGAGGAGGCAGAACTGGGGAGACTGGAAAGTGAGTGTGATGTGAGATTTCCAAATAATCAATAAAAATATGATGTTGGGAAAAGTCTACCATACAGCCAGGAGTGGTGGCACACGCCTTGCTTTAATCCTGGCACTCAGAAGGCAGAGGCAAGCAGAGCTCTGTGAGGTCAAGGCCAGCTTGGTCTACACAGTTCCATGTCAACCAGGGCGACACAGGAGACCCTGTGTCAGAAGGGAAAACAAACCATAAGCCAGACTTGAGACATTCCTTGGTTTAGTTGTGTGTTTCTTTCTGCGGTTTAAACTAACTGTTTGCAGCTTTTTGTTATTTCATGTATTGATATTTTTAAAAGACATAGGCTAATTTTCCAGACTACTGTTTGCTTTTGTTTTTGGAACTTACTATATAGATAAGGCTGGCCTCAAACTCACAAGCCTTGACAGCCTGCACTGGCTGACTTCAGCTTTGCTTGCTTGTTTTGAACATACAATATGTTTTATTTATTCCTTGAGAGTTTTATAGTGTATACAATATGTTTTGATTATATCTACCATCCCATTCCTCCACTCAACTTCTCTGCCATCGCCACACCCCTTCCCACCTTTTTATCTTGTTCTTATCAATTTAAAAAGTAACTCACCGAGTCCAGTTAGGCTGCCTGTGTGCATGCGGGTGTATAGCCATGCACTGGGACAGTTAGGAGGCCTGTGTACACACGAGTGTACATCCGTGCACTGGGTCCGGTTAGGAGGCCTGTGTGCACACGAGTGTACATCCGTGCACTGGG
>NW_004949119.1:3206366-3207440 GCF_000317375.1 Microtus ochrogaster
TGTGCGTGCGGGTATACAGGAAACCACCTCCCCTAAGGAAAACAGATTTTCCCTGGCTAGGGGTGGGGCCTCTGAGCCCCTCTCCCTGCTTGTTTTTTGTTTTGTTTTTGTCTTTGAATTAGGGTCTCACTGTACTGTCCTGGCTAGCCTGAAACTGGCTATGTAGACCAGGCTGGCCTTGAACTCACCGAGATCCACCTGTCTCTGCCTCCGAGTGCAGTAATAAAGGAATGCGCCACCATCATGTTCAGCTTATGTTGGAAAGTTCCTGTGTTCGGGTGTTACTCCATGAGTACTTTTGTCGTAAGCGTTCTTGCCAGAAACATCACAAGAGTTATGTTCCCAATCATTTATTTGTAATTAATCTGTGTTTTAATACTAGCTATAACTTAGTAAGAGTCTGTCATGAGATATAGCACTTCTTGTACCCATTTTATAGACAAGGGTAAATGAGGCAGAGAGTGGCCAAGCATTTTTTCCAAGATGATATAGTCAGAGAGAGGGCTAGCCAGGATTCGCTCTTACTTGAGCAACAGTTTCCTGATCACTCCGACTAATTGCTCCCTCTGGGAGAAGATGGGAAGCTGGACCCTGGTGGGCTGGGCTTGGCTGTGTTCTCATCTGAATCCCCAGATCAGGCAGGGCCAAACCAGCAGCCACAGCCCAGGCTTACTGGCCAAGTGAATGAACACTTTCCCCAAGAACCGGGGTTAGCTTGAGCTCATGGACCGTGTTGAAGGACCGGAGCGCTTGCATCCCTGGACACCGCTGTGAAATCACGGCCATAGCATCCTGCTGGCAGGACCTGAGGAGCGGTGCCAGTCGGGTTTTCCCGATGACTGTGACAGAGATAAAATAAAGTGAGAAAAGAGAATTGGGAACAATATTTGCCGACGCCTCTTTCTCTGGGCTTAAAGGCTACACGGGTATAGGTGGGCTTGCTGTTTCAGGCAGGCTGCAAGGTAATTGTACCAGTTTTCACCTCTGAGGAGTGAGACTGGGGGCCTGGAGGCTGGGCAGGGCATTTCCCTTCCACTTTGTGCATTAGTGAAAACGACAACTGTGATGAATTCA
>NW_004949119.1:3207854-3210722 GCF_000317375.1 Microtus ochrogaster
ACTCTCTCACTGAAACTGAAGCTGGAGGACAGTCAAGTCCCAGTGATCTTCTTGTGCCCGATGTCCCCAGGCTATAGGTATACACACATGGCCATGCCTAGCTCTTTGTTTTAACAAGGGTGATGGGATCTGAACTCAGGTCTTTAAGCTGCAAGCATTCTTACCCACTGAGCTATGGCTCCAGCCCCTATGAATACGTTCTTCTTGTGACAGTTTAATCATCACAGTTAAGTAGGGCATGGTTCAGTTTATCACGGAAGCAAGAGACTTGACAGTGAAAGGCAGACCCATTAGTTACACCAGCAAGAGGGATGGGAGGGGCGTCCTGGGCAGACCTGGACAGGTGCTCACCCTGCAAAAGCAAAAGTGCTTTTGTTATGTGTTGTAGGAGATTTCTGACCCACCCAGTCCCGCAGCTGTTTAGTCCCAAAGAAACACACAGAGACTTACATTAATTAAAACTGGTTGGCTTAGTAGCTCAGGCTTTTCTTATTAACTAATTCTTACATCGTAAATTAGTCCATTATTCTTGTCTATGTTAGCCACGTGGCTTGGTCCCTTTTATCAGTGAGGCGTTCTCATCTTTTTGCTCTGTGTCTGGATTCCTCTGTGTCCACAGCAGACTGACTATTCTTCTTCCCAGAATTTGTAGTGTGGAGCGGCAGGCTGCTCCCCACGGCCTGGCTCCCAGCTAGCTTTACCCGAAATAATTACACAGAAACTGTATTCTTTTAAATACTGCCCAGCCCATTATCTGTAGCCTCTTATTGGCTAATTCTCACATCTTGCTTTAACCCATATTTAGTAATCTGTGTAGAACCATGAGCTGGCTTACCAGGAAAGATCTTAACCTGCGTCTGTCTCAGGTGGGAGAATCATGGCGACTGCCTGACTCAGCTTCTTTCTCCCAGCATTCTGTTCTGTCTACTCTGCCTACCTAATTTTCTGTCTTATTAAAGGGCCAAAGCAGTTTCTTTATTTAACCAATGACATCAACACAAAACAGAAGACTCTCCCATATCAAGAATTCTCCTGTTCTCATTGCCCTGCCTCTACTTCCTGCCTGGTCATCCTGCCTATATTTCCTGCCTGGCTACTGACCAATCAGCATTTTATTAAAATAATTCAAGTGACAGGATAAAAGACCATTGTCCCACAGCAGTTATGTCCATCCCATAGAGGCAGCCACTGTGATTGGTGTGACAGTGTAGCCATGTAAGTACAGGGTTTGGTGGGGTCTCTTTTCCCATAAATGATACAGTGCTAGCTACATCTGAGTCCAAGTTGACTTGTTCGCTCAGCATATGTGTTGAAGATTTTAGGGACCACTGAGTTTATGAGCATGGTTCTTCACGAGGCTTGAGGGATTCCCACCTTTCACATCCACAAAGATGCAGGGATTCAGAAGTGGGGCTCCCCAACCTTTACCATGAGAAGTGCCTCAGACTCTCATGGCCGCTCCGCAGCTCTCGTGCATTTGTGGCTCAGCTGCTCCCACAAGGACCAGTGCCTCCATTCTCCCTGTCGTTATGCATCTTGCCACTCCTCTTCCGGGCACCTTCCATCACTAGTGGTGATGGTGAAATGTGGTAGAAAGAGCCTGGCCTTAGGTATGGACTGTTCTAGTCCCACCATCTGGCTGTGTGGCCTTAAGTAAACTCTTCATCTTTGGACTAGGGAAACCATTAAGCACCTCTTGACTGTGAGCTCTTGGGAAGGCTCACACAACAGGAATTGTGCAGTGCTCCTGGGGCCACAAAGCGAGTGCTCTAAGTACTGATCTCTGTGCCCTGTTTCCATTCCCCTGTCTTATTACCACTGAGAGTATTGGTGTCACCTGTAGGTGTCTCTGAGAGCAAACATATCATTTTATCCTTTGGCATTATCAGCATCCCTCCCAAGTCTTGGCAGAGGGTTGGTCAATATTTTTGGATCCCAAGAGAGAAGAGACAGCTGCTGCAGGGGCAAGGTTCCATCTTTATTCGGGTCCTGGGGTGTTACCTAGTAACAGGTAGAGAGATGAAGTGGGAGTTTACGGTCTGATAGGCCCAAGAGTGCCTAAACCTGGGAGTCTTTCTTATCTTTATAATTGGAGGTTTCTCTCCCACCCAAACAACCACTCAGAGGCTTAATATTAAAAATTGTTTGGCCTGTTAACTCAGGCTTATTATTAACTAGTTTGTGCAATTAAATCAACCCATTTCTACTATTCTATACTTTACCACAAGGCTGTGGCTTGTTCACTCACATCTTGCTTTCCTGGCATCTGTTGGTATCTGCTTTGACTTCACCTTCTTTTTCCCTGAATCTTTGTTTGGATTTCCCACCTGGCTCTATTCTGCCTGGCTATTGATCAAATCAACTTCTTTATTAAACAGTGGTAATAAAACATTTTCACAGCATATAGAGGGGGCACCCCACATCATCTTAGGGGATTAGCTAGTCTCATGGAGACAAATGGTCAATGTCCTCCAAGGTGTTTAGCCTGATAAGGGAGACACGGTATCAATTCCAAAGGAAGTTTTAGACTACCAGAATAGACACACATCTTGGAATGCTTCCCATCTTGTAGTGAGGACTTCCGCCTAGCTCAGGGAGGATTCCCTTTGGTGTGGTCCTCATTTCCTTATATTTCTATGTAAATTGGTCTCTACTAGACTGTGAGCTCATGAAGGCCAATGGGATACCTCACTCTTGATGTTGTGCACATCTTGATGGATGTCTGTTCTTAAAGACTTCATAGAAAGAGGGTCCTTTGCAGCTCAGAGGCCCAGGAAAGGTAGTTTAGGAAACAGAGTTGAGGGTGTCCTCAGAGATGCTGAAGAGGAGGCTGGTGGTGGCAGTGGTTGAAGTGATGGTGGTGGAGGT
>NW_004949119.1:3211031-3212695 GCF_000317375.1 Microtus ochrogaster
GGTGGAGGAGGAGGAGGTGGTGGTGGTGGCAGTGGAGATGACGGTGGAGGTGGTTGAAGTGATGGTGGTGGAGGTGGCGGTGGTGGTAGTGAGGTGGTGGTGGCGGCAGTGGAGATGACGGTGGAGGTGGAAGAGGTGGTGGTCATTGTGGAGGAGGAGGAGATGGAGGAGGGGGAGTTGTTGGAGGAGGAGGTAGTGGTGGTGGAGGTGGTAGTGGTAGTATGTGTGAAACTCAGCCCCAGGCACAGAGGGACACTGAGGACCCAGCCCCATAAGCCCTCCCACAGCCTTCTACACCCTATTCTGGAAGTCTCAGAGGAACACCCAACATAGTCTACCTTCTAGGGAGCTATGGATTGAGGGTGTAAGAGAAGATGTGTCTCACTCTGAGCTGATGGGCAAAGTCAAAACTGCTGGTTAAATGGCTCTAAAGTGGTGGCCATTTATAAGTTAATGAAAGAGAAAATAGGCACATTATACACACAGATTTGCCCTTAATGAGGGGAAAAGGCATTGTTTACTGATGCTCTGTTCTAATTATCCATGTACTCGGCCAGCTTGTTCCAGTACCACTGCGTGCCCTCTTCTACCATTTTTTGCCTCTTTCTTTTAACCTTTCTGTGTCCACGTGTGCACCAGCTCATCGCCCCTTAAGCCTCAGCGCCCAGGACTGGCTGCAGATTCCCTTCCTGGTCCAAGTCTTCGGGGACCTTGACACTCACACCAGTCTGGCAGGAATTATATCACAGCTGTCCCCAGTGCTTATGAGCTCGTGGGCCAGGAGTCCAGATAGGGCATTGCAGTCTGCTTTACCTATGCTCTGAATGCACAAGACCTCCAAGGCTATAATACAGCTTCTCAGGCTGGGATCATTTGAGGCTTATTCCTTTATATGGCTGGTATTGGCTGGAACTTTTGATTAGAATATCTGAATGTGGTTCCCATTTAGCTTTGTCCTCCTTACAATATGGCAATTGGCTTCTCCAGAGAAGGCTGGATTGCTGTGTGTGATTTGGCTGTGTAGGTTGTGTAGGATCATGGTGCACTGCACTTGGGAGAAAGCTACAAAACCCTGTCTGATGTCAAGGGGAGGCATAAATAGACCTTGCTTCTTGAATGTCAAGGTTCTAGGATAGTGGGGGGCAGGAGGGAGTGGTGCTGGAGATATTACTGGGGCTATTTTTAGAAAACAGGGTGGCTTCATTATCCTTTCTCAGAAGGAGCTTTTTTGGCAAGACAGCCTGCGAGATGTCCAGGATGTCACAGCATTCTGCAGTTGGAAAGACTATTCCCCTAGCCTCTGCTGTTTGAGCACTTGGTTCCCAGCGGGTGGCGCTATTTGGGGAGGCTGTGGTACCTTCAGGGGCTGTATCCTAGGTAGCAGGAGTTAACAACTGTAGGGGGGTCTGGAAGATGATACTCGCTTCTGATTCTGGATCAAGTTCTCTGCTTCCTGCCTGCCGCCATGCTGTGACTGTTGTCTCTGCTTCCTGTTTGTAATCACCATGCAGTGACAATTTGTCTCTGCTTCCTGTTTGCAATCACCATGCAGTGACAATTGTCTCTGCTTCCTGTTTGCAATCACCATGCAGTGACAATTGTCTCTGCTTCCTGTTTGCAGCCACCATGCTGTGACGGTTGTCTCTGCTTCCTGTTTGCAGCCA